>NC_143561.1:84792500-85099333 GCF_054136105.1 Typopeltis vanoorti | reverse complement strand
GAAGAGGGGGGAGGGGGTTTGTCTGGTATTTTGGTCGGAAATTGATGAGCTAAGATAGGGCATTGCTGGTGGCAAACACCTCAGCATCCCTGCCTGCTTGATCAGTTTCACTGATCAAGCAGGCAGGAAAAGGGAAGCCATTGTGAATTGTGGACATTGTGTTCCCAAGAAGGAGGATCTCACTATTGGGGTATTTCGACTGCAGAAAGTGGGGCTTTAGAGAGAGATAGTTAAGGAGATCAGAGTGGTTGATGGTGTTTGGAGATATGAAAAGGGCAGGTTGGTTTGGTAGAGAAATTCTGAGCCAAAGTAGATGAAACAGTGGGGATTCAAAGGTTTGTGGTCTCTGGCATGGTATGTGTCTGTTCTGGTGAATGCACAAGTGCTGCCCTTGTGGTGGAAAGAGCTGTGTAATGTGTAGTTTGGGCAGTCGAGGCAGACAATGGCTGAGGTTGCTATTTGGGTTCTGATAGGAATATTACTTCTGGTTTAAATGACTGTAAGTGGTGGTGTACATTGTTTATATTGCTGTTAAGGCCACGGATGTTGGTGAAGTGGATGTGGAAACTTGTTTTTTGGTAAGAATTAATGTTTGTGAGTTGTTTGATTGGATTTCCATTGTTTTTTATGATTCTTTTGGTTGGATTTTTGATGTTTGTTATGGTTGTATTTTTTTATGAGTTTTTTTTAACTATTTTTTGTAGGAGAATTTTTGTGATCCACAGTTAAATCGCATTTCTTTGGGTTGTGGTCCATTATATTTGATTAGGAAGAAATAAAGAGAAAGTGAGGCATGCAGTAAGAAGTGACAGACTTGCAAACATACTGCTCACGCACAGGAAACTCATTCTCCTGTCTATACGTGGCCTCGACAGTTCCTCCTGCAGCTACAGTATCTGGTCTCTCTCCAGTCACAAATTGCCAGAATACTTGGCTGCAGGATTTTTTACTAGCTGATCAGGAAGCCCCCAGGTGCATTATTATCTGGTTCTGTCCCTTGTATCAACCAGCAGCCAGCCTGCAGAACCATTTTACTGCTGTACCCTTGAATGGAGGGTGGTCTGGGCCCCCCTGCAGTGAAATTGGTATGTCTTTGAGGGTATCACTCTCACTGCATGTGGGAAGAGTGGTGGGGGGGGGAAGAAACTGGAACCCTTTCTTGAGTGACCAACATGGCTGTAGCCACTTAAGGTCTCTAAAACACATTTGGTATGATTTGCAGGTGTTCCAAAGTAGTATAAGCCGATTTGTTCTTTTTTGTCAGCTTTCTCTCCATTCACAGCACTAAAATACTATTGGTTGGGGGGGGGGTGAGTCATTTAACAAAGAAGGTTTGACAAATATGTAACCATCATTGTCATCACTTCCTCATATATATATTCTCAGAGTACACAGAATACTTTGATAGTACTACACAATCAAGCTTATGTTATTACTTACTGACTTTCTATCAACTGTTTTCCAAATAGATTAATTTGGTAATCTGTATTGGTCAGATCTCCCATATTGTTAGATCTTAAATTTTGGTTCTGCACCTAGATTTTAATCTTCTCTTGAATCTTTTCCTAAGATTCCAGAATCAGACACCTGTTTTGCTAATTTTTCCTCTTCCATTCTGTTTTAAGTGACCATACTACCTTATATTAGTTTTGCTCATACATTTTTGAATTCTAATATTGTCAAGTTCTTATTCAATTTTTATATGATTCTGCCATTTAGATCATCTGCTTACTGACCTAATTTTCCTAAAAATTCTGATATCTGTCACTTCCAGTTTCAATCAGCTGCTTTATGACTATCGTTACTTGAGATCCATAAGATAAACTTCTTTTGAACACTTTTTTGTGTAAAAAGTGTTCAAAAGAAGCTTGTTGTTTTGGTTAGTTTTCCCATTTCAGTATCCATTTCCATAGTTCATGTGTCATATTCACTAAAAATTGTACCTCAAGAGCTGAAATATCTTTAGGTATGATTTACTACCTGTTTTTATAGTTTTTTTTTATTGTTGCATTTCATATCAAATTTGTAGCAATTATTTCACTTTAGTTATAATCTCAAAAACTCATAGCACATTTATTTAGTACAAAATCATCTGCATATAAATTTAAGAGCTGAGTTTAAATATATCATATTTGATAATAGTTTTTATTCCATTTTACTTCAAAATGTCATATACATAGTATGCTCCCTTAACTTTCAAACGCTCTTTATATACATCTTTGTTCTGACTGCTTTAGCTTTCAATTTAAATATAAACTACATACAGCTTTCTATACTGTCCCATGTATATCATGTAGTGTAGCTTTTTGAACAACTTCACTTGTGGCAGCTTATAACTAGCTCTACTTAAATAGAGACATTTTTCTTAGCTTTTTCCTATGTATTCATGCATATATCTTAGATGAAATACTCATTTGGAAAATTTCTCTATAATCATACATTGTTTATTTCCCCCTTTTTTTTTTTGTATGTGTGTGTGTGTGTGTGCGCGCGCGCGTGCTCATACTCCAACCATCTGGAAGTCAGTCCTCTGACTACACCTTCTGAATTACGTAATGCAGCTCCTATAATATTTTTAAAAAAATCTATATTTGAGTATCTCTGGTTGAATATAATCTATTCCACCCTTTCCATATTTCAATTAGTTATTATTATTATTATTTTTTAATTTATCTATGATACCAAAATGTACCCATGAGTGCATTCTCCTGGATATTTTCTACCACGTTTGTGTTTTCAAAGTAATTGCTGCAGATATCATCTTCAGTTTTTATGACCTTTATCACCTCTGTTTCTTTTTTGCATACTCTTTCTTCCATTTTTAAGTTTTACCCTCCTGTAACCTTCAGAACATTTTGTTTACCTTCGTGATATTTGTTTATCTGCTATGTTCTTTTCAAAGTCTTCCTTTTTTTCGTTACTCCTGTTTAGATACTTTTCATATAACTATATGTCTTTTCATTTTCTCTATATTCTTCAAGAGCTATGCTGACTTACTTCTGAAGAACTTCTAGCATAGTTTCTTTTTTTTTCCCCAGAATGGCCCTCTTCCTTGATTCTTGAAGTTCCGATTTTCCCCTCTTGCAGCTTTACCACATGCTGTCCTGGCTGAGTCGATTAAGATTTTCTTCAAAGTTTGCCATTTGGTTCACTAAAGATTGGTCCTAGTTTTCAAACTTTTTTTCATTGTATACGAGTCTACAATTCATCTCTGAATACTGTTCAGCTTTGACTTTTTTAAAGCTTTTTACATATTCTTCTGTTCAGTATGATATTCATTTTTATCTTACTCAAAACTAAATGGTAATAATTTTCTTCACCATCTCACCTATATATCTTATTCTGAACCAGTATGAAAATATCACTATCAACAGTAATAGAGTCAATAAGAACTTTTTTCTTATTTCTTGTTTTCTTTCTCTCTCTCTGTGTAAAGTTTTGCACACCTTTTTATTAGAACACAGCAGATACTAACTTTTTTATTCTTTCTCAATTTTCTGAAACATTTCTGTATGTCTAAAATTCATTTCCTGCTAGCGTTCATTTTTCTTTCTGTCAAAAGCTGCACTCTCTATTTAATCAAAGAATTTCTCTACTTCACCACCACTGATATCTTCCATAGGATCAGTCACATTTAAGTGATACAGCGATGCATATTAATATGTGAAAGGTTGTGTGGTGGTGGAGAAAATAAGTATATAACTTATCTGTTGTGTAATTTTTTTTTTTTTTTTTTGTGCTGATTTAGCTAATCTTGGGTTGTGATCATGCTGTTGGTTTTATTCTCACAAACATAAAACTCACTGTTCAAATATGTTTGGTAGTGTTACATGTAATATTGTTGCCCAAGGAGTATTATTATTATTTTCCTGATCTCCATGGATCACAAGACTTATCTGGGAGGTCATCACAAAGTCTAACCTACCACTCTTTAAACTCATCCATTGTCTGCACATTCATCACCCCTCTCAGGCAATGCATTCCATGCTCCTGTCACAATAATAATCCTTCAATAGTGTAAATGTCTCGATCGTATCCCTGTCTTCTCTCCACCAAACTCTGCGGTCTGCTCTGCCCTCATAATCAACATTCTACAGTCTGATATCATTTTTGTTATCCATTTTTGCACCTTTTCCAAAGTTTTATCTCTTGTGGTCAGTAGTGACCTTCTCAACATTGCAGCAATTTTCTGAGATGCCTTGCAACATGTCCATCTCTATCCACAATCATCCCAAGATCCCTTGCTTCCTCCATTTTTTCCATCAAGTGAGTATGAAGTATCTTATCTGTGGATCCCAAATGTTAAACCTTACATTTAATTGCATTAAAGTGATATCCCCATTCGTTTTCCCACTTTTTCGCACTATTCTTGAAGAGCCAAAACATTAGCACTATTACTAATAACACTCCCAAGCTTCACGTCATTTGCAAACAACTGAATATTACCTGTAGTCCTATGACAACATCATTAACATAAAAATTGAACAGCATTGGCCCCAGAACTGAACCCTGTGGAACTCCACTTGTAAGCTTCCTCCTCCCTGATACTGCTCTCTCATATATGAGGGTGGTCTGCCCTGGCCTCAATAATATTTATAATTCTTTATAAAAGAAGGTAAATATTCAAGGCCGTATCAGCCTTGAAGATGATTCACATGAAGGACGTCCAAAAAGTGTAACAACACCAGAAATCATTGATCAAGTGTATGATATAGTATTGGATGACTGGCGAGTCAGCCAAATGCATGAAATTGCTGAGATAGGCATTTCAAAAGAACATGTATATTTTGCATGAAGAATTGCAAATGAAAAAGCTTTGCGCAAGATGGGTACCATGCTTGCTTTTGAGCAAGCATTTTGAGAGAAGTGCATGAGAAAAGACCTGGTCAGCAGATCAAAAACGCACTTCATGAAAATCTCTGAACAGTGCTTGGAGCATTTTAACAAGAATAAAACTGATTTTGTGAGTCGATTTATTACTATGGATGAGACTTGAATTTACTATTACACACCAAAATCCAAACACCAGTCAAAACAATGGACAGAAGCTGGTTGTTCAAAGAAGACAAAGTCATTGACAAAGAAGACAGAGTCAGTTCCATCAGCAGGAAAGGTCATGGCATCGGTGTTTTGTGATGCTAAAGGCATTTTGTTTATTAATTATCTTGAAAAGGGTGAAACAATAACCGGGGAATATTATTCCGGTCTTTTAACCAGACTAGATGAAAAAGTTCACGAGAAAAGACCTGTTTTGCAGAAGAAAAAATCGTCTTTCATCAGGACAATGCACCTGCCCATAAAGGTGTTTTGGCAATGGGAAAATTAAGGGATCTGCACTATGAATTGTTGGAACATCCACCCTATTCCCCAGATTTGGCTCCCTCTTCTCAAAACTAAAACTCTTCCTTGCTCAGCATTTTTCTTCAAATGAAGAGGTGATTGTAGCTGTAGAGCACTACAGGGACGGAATAATGGCGCTGGAGCATCGCTGGAATAAATGTATTAGTCTTAAGGGAGATTATGTTGAAAAATAAAAATAATTTTGAAATAATAAATTTGTTTTTCATTGTTAGGCTGAGTTCTTTTCAGACCACCCTCGTACAACTCTCTGATATCTACCATAGAGCCAGTTACCAATCCAATCTGCTAGCCTGATATCCAAACTCGTTCAATGCAACTTAAAAATCAACTTGTCACCTTGTCAAATGCCCTTGAAAAATCCAAAAAAATGAGTGCATGCCTTAGCCTTATCCAATGCTCTTGTTACATTATTGTGAAATATTACCAGATTACTAAAACAAGAGTGTCCTTTAAGAAATCCACTCTGGCCTGCATAAATAATATTGCCTTCATCTGCCCAATTCTGTATACGAGCTCTTACCAGTTGACTCCTAAATCGTAACAACTTTGCAGGCTTATAATTTGATGCCTGCATTCTAATGCCACACTTATTCAATAGAATTATCTTATCCTCCTTCCACTCGACAGGAACCTATCGCCTTGTAAGACTTTCATTAAATAGCCAAGCTAATGGCACAGTCAGTTTCATAGTGCATTCCCATAAAACACTGGATGAAATTGCATCCAGGACCCTGCCTTATTAACATTGGAATACATCCTCTTCCTTGACTTCTAACACTTAATCATGCATTATCCTTCAAGGAGCTTGCTGTATGAAACACTCTAATAAAGTGATCATTAAATAGCTCAACTAAATCATCTGCTTTATTCACCCAATTCCCTTCTCCATCCAGCAAGGTAATGTGTCCACAATCATTTGTTTTCTCCTACTCACGATTGAAGAAAAACTCCTTGGGATTCATATTGGATTGCAGCACCACTCTCCTCTCATAATCTAATTTTCTCTCTTTACAATATTAGTCAATTTCCTACCCTGAACCCTATATTCCTCATGTAACTGTTGTGCACCTCTATGTTTATATATCTTCTATCTCTTCTTCAATTCCACTTTTATTTCTCTTGGCATTCATTTGACTCTAAATTGCTTTATCTTCTTCACTGGACGTATACAGTCTGCCATTTCTATCAATAACGTTTTCTTAAGTATCTCCTGGGCACTAAAGACCACTGTTCCTTCAAATTCTTTCATTCGTTATACTAATATGATTTCTAAGTCTATGATAGTCACCTACCTTATAATTCCACATAGCTTCCTTCTGTTTTGATAACTCAAACAAGCTGATTTCTAAGTCTATGATAGTCACCTACCTTATAATTCCACATAGCTTCCTTCTGTTTTGATAACTCCTTATGCCTATTCATCCTCCAAGTCAGGACTACATGATCACTTTCACCAATAGGGGGGATGAGCATACCATCTCAGTCACGATCAGATCTTTTGATGCTTTGACCAAATCCAAAATTCTGAATACTTGTGTTCCCTCAATTATGTGCTGCCTAAGACAGTTGTCCCTCAAGAAATCCAAAATTCAGTTCTCTTATTTACTGCTGCTGTCTCCTCTGCTCAGTTTATATCACTATAGTTGAAGTCCCCCATAATGATCACTCACTTTGCGCTTGCCAAATTAATTTGCTTAAACATTTCCTGCTCATTACTAGTTATATTCCCTAGTCTGTAGCAACATCCCACTAAATATCTTGTCATATAAACATCAATCTCGCATCATATACTCTCAAATTCCTTAGTGTTATTTCCATTGAGATTCTCCACCCTGAGAGGGCACAGTTCATCTCTTTTCATGAGTAGCACTCCACCACATTTACCTTTACTATTCTGTCAAAATATGCTCTACCCTTCAATTTTTATCCCTGTTAAAACATCCTCCTCAGTTATCCAAGTTTTACTTATACTAGCAACTTTGGAGAGGTTGAGTTAATAATGTCATAGACTCATTCCTTTATTTCTAATGCTCCTAGCATTTGTATGGAGAAATACTAGTGCATTGCCAATATTCTTATATCCAATATTATTCCCCTTATAGTTCACTTGACTGTGTAATGTATGTACACTGTCTTGTTTCTCAAGCCACTGTATCCAAATGAGGATATAGTGGTTGAGTCCCTCTAAATGCCTGTGCCCTTCTGCATTCAAATGTAATTCATCTCTTGCATATAACTCTCTTCTATCCTCAGACTAAATCCATGCATCCACATATTTCAGGCCTCTTTTCCTACACATTCTCACTATCATATCATTTGTTATTACTGCTCTTCTCCTCCACTCCACATTATCATACCTGATGAACACATTCATCTTTCCTTGGGTACATTGCTGCTGCACTCTAACATCAACCTCCAATCTCGCACTACATGATTAACACTACCTCACAGGTCATTCTTCCCAACCATTGCTATCATCTTCTCCACATTTTCACTCTTCTTCACGACCTCATTACATGGTAAGCACTTCTCTGGCATTCTATTCTGAATCATTGAATCCTCGATACGTGGTGCTTTTGAACAGATTTATTTATCTTCTCACTGGTATTCCTGACTCTTACAACTTTCTATACTCTCTTGATTTTCTTCAATTTCCACTTTTTCCCTGTCACTCCCATTTTCTCTCCTTCCCCTCTCTCTCTCTCTCTCTCCCTTGCTGTCTGATGCCATTCCCTTAATTTACTCTGTTTTCTCGCACTAGCCAACCTCTTCATACTCTTAATGTCTTCATTTGTCCTCCTCAATTCATTCTTCATTCCTTCCATCTCCTTTCTTAGCAGTTTTCTCGCACTAGCCAACCTATTCATACTCTTAATATCTTCATTTGTCCTCCTCAATTCATTCTTCATTCCTTCCATCTCTTTCTTAGCAGTTTTTATTTCTCTCTGCACACGTCCTGCTTTCAAGTTGCATTCCTGCACATAATCATGGCCACCAGAAAAACCATCTGCTACACTGCCCAAAATTAAATCCATGTGTATGTCTTTAATGTTCTCCTCACCCTCCAACATACTACTGGTATCCACAAACTGAATTCCACCTATGCACTATCTTCCCTGCCACTAAATGGTGAGGTCAAGATACTTCTGTCTCACAGCACCTCCTGTTGCCCACATTTCAAACACACATCATATTTTTATTCTGCACTGCCACATTTTTAAACAATGGGATGCATACGCATAGCAAGCAACAAAAATAAAATTCATGCAGTTCATGTTACCATCATAGATGTACTTGTGTCTGTCCATCTAGTAATAGTCTATCTTTCCAACAGCAGTAATAGTCTATCTTTCCAACAGCAGTAATATATATTGTTCTGATAATATATTGAATTGTAACAGCAATAATATATTGTTCTGATAATAGAAACTGAAATAATTATTTCATGCCTAAATATTGTATGCCTAAATGGCAAACTGAAGCCATTTAGGCATACCAAGAGTTCAATTATGATGTATTTAACTGTCTGACATAAAAGTGCTGTTTAACTGATATACAAGCCAGGGCAACTCTGATGCCAAAGGTTATGATGCCAAAATTTGCGTAAATTTTGAAACTTAAATTATATATCAATCATATAAATTATATTGTTTGTATTTGGCTATAAAACAAGAATGCATTTATAATATCCTTCGTATTAATATTTCAGCTTTTATTATTTCTAATGTAAAGTATTTGCTTATGCTTACTATTTTATTAATAATTATAAATTATACGATTGATAATTACAGTGTCTGCTAAATTCTAAATATCTTATAGTTGCAGCACGTGAAAATTTATTATCTTTAAAAATATTTGTTTGTTTTTCCATCCACTTTCTGTTATCGAATTCTGTAATTCATTTTTAGACTGCTTGGCATCAACTTGGAAATGATGTTGTTCAGACCTATATTAACAATCCAAGTAGTAACATAAGACTTTCGAAGAATATCCTGAAAGGAATTGAAGCGTTCATGATGGCCAATAAGGTATTTTTTGTGGAAGAGGCCTATAATTTCTTTCAAGTAAAATTTGACATATAATTGTATTAAAAAAAAAAAAACTAATATACTAATTATTTCTAATAAAGAGAAATAATTGTCTTCATTTCTTTTTTAATCTTTGTTTTATTACATGCCAAGTACTTAATTTAATTTGTAAACATTCCTGGTGCTTGAGAAATTATAGGTAATATAGTATCTAGCTTCCACACCATTGACTTTTTAATGATTGTCTAGCTCTGCTGTGAATCACCAGATACAGTGATAACTGTTATTTCATCTTTGATGAAGTAACAATTATTTCATTAACGTTTAAAAAATGTTATGATTCTTTCAATTCCTCTTGTAATGCATTTTTTTTTTTTAATTTTATCTTTGGCTGGTCAAAATAATCTGTATATTTGAATTAAAAAATTAAACAATTGCTGTTAGGATCAACTTGAAGCAAATTTGCTTCTGTCACAGGCATTTGAAATATATATAGCATTGGTAAAATTTTTCTGCAAGTTGAATGGTTTCTTCACATTATTTTGCCCATTTAGTTGGTTTCCAAATTCTCTTTTAATATATTATTTTAAACAAAATTTTCAAACACACCAGTAAAATTTTTTGTCTTGTAAGCATTGAATTGCTTACAAGACCACTCCTGCAAGTGTTCCAAGAAATAGTCTCCTGATGTTCTAAAGCAAAATAAATTTTATGTCGAAAAGAACCTTCACAAAAAATAGAATTAGTAGTAGATTAGATAAAGAATTTTGCATATACATGTAATTTAGGCAGAATATTTATGCCAGTGGCATTTGATACTCAGAATATGGATTATTATTACTCAGAAGCTGTTTCAGATATTTATATAGGTAATTTTTTTTATATTATTTATATAAGTATTCACTTTAAGACAACAGTTACAGTTGAGAAATCGTGGGAATATGACAAGGATCTGTACTTAAGTTTTGTAGTTCTGGAAAAGGTATATCTTTAACTTTTTTGTATCCACCATGGTGTTATTATTTTTCTATGAGGACAGAAAAATAAAAACACCATGGTGGACACAAGAAGTTAAAGAAATCCTGGAAAAGAAGAAAGCATTCCAAAAGTTATTAGCAAATAAGTCAACACATGCCCTAAAAGAGTACAGAGAAAAATGTAAGTGAGCTAAGCTATGTGTAAAAGTAGCTGAACAAAAGTCATGAGAAGTCTTTGGTAAGAGTAGGGAAAATAAATATCAAGAAAGTGGCAAAATGTTCTGGAGGCTATTCAAGAAGCTTAGAAATGGAGAAAAGAGTACAGTAAAGGGAATCAAAGATGATAAAGGTGACATGAAAACTGAAGATAAGAATATCTTACATATCTGGGGTGATTACTGTGAAAGACTGTTAAATGAACCAATTAGTGACAGAACTGTACTAGAAAATTTTCAAGAGGAATGCAAGGTGGAGTATATATATCAATACTTGAGGTAGAAAGCCATCAAAAACTTGAAATGTGGAAAGGCAACTGGAGTAGATGATATTCGACCAGAAATGCTTAAGTATATATTTACATGTATTTATTTCATGTTGCCAGCCTGGCTGGCCGAGTGGTTAATGTATCCGCTCTCCAGCCACATGGCTGTGAGTTTGAATCCCACTGTGGGCATGGATGTTTGTGACTGTCTGTGAAAATACTAGTGGTGGTGGTGGTCAGTTTGATGGAATTGGTGTAGGTGATGTGGTTCGCTGTAGTTGGTGGATTTGAGTAGTGGAGACAGAGAGTTGTAGAGGAGATGCCCTCCCTCAATGAGTCCTTGGAGGTGTCATGTAATAATAACAATAAAAAACAGAGTGTTTCAAAAGGGCTATTTACCTTCTATTGAATGACAATAGAAGGTAAATAGCAATAGATGAACAATTTTTATTATCATGCAATTGTGGCATAACACTTGAAGTTTCAACACAGATAGATATGACTGCCTCCAGTAATTCTTCAGACATCTCATTTCAGTCAATTTCCTGCCACACGCAGCAGAGCATATCTAGCATAACTTCAGCAATGCTGGCAGTAATTCTAGAATGCAGCTTATTCAAATTGTCTGGTAGTGGTGGTACAAACACTCAAGCAAAGCACCACGAGAAAACATCTAACAGTGTAAAGACAGAGGAATGCAGTGGCATGCTACAGGTTTCCCCTCTACTAATCCATCTCCTGGAAAATGGGTGTTGCGGTATGATCTTATGTCTGTTAGGTAATGAGGAGGTGCTCCATCTTGCTGAAAATGTAAGCATCCGTCGTGGTCATCGTTGTCCAATTGTGGTAATAGGTACCCAAGTAGCATGTCAGATACACACCACCAGTAAGGTGGACTCCAAAAAAAGAAGGGTCCATGCACTTTCTTCTTGCTTATGGCACAAAGAACATTAGCCTTTGGTGTGCCGCAAACATGTTCTATGATGGGATGTGGATTTTTGTTTCCTTAAATTCTTAGTTGTGTATTTACTTGCTCACTGATGTGAAAAGTGCACTCGTCACTGAAAACAATCGTGTCCTAAAAGTCATTTTGTTCTATCCTACTGATCATTTCTGTGTAGAAATCCTGGCATATCTTCTTATCGTCGTTCTTCAAATATATGAGCATAAATTTGTAGGGCCTTAAATGTAGATGCTGTCATAAAACACACTACACAGTCACATGTAGAATTCCAATTTGACAAAATGCCCATCTGGTTTGGCTTTCTAGGGCTTCTCTGGAAATTTCCCGAACTTCTTCCACAACAGCATTGGCAGCACGTGTCCTGTTGACCTTGGATGATGCACAGAACAGCTTGTTTCCAGAAAATTCTTGTCACATGTGGATTGTGCACCTACTAGGAGGTTCTTTGCTGTATTGTGTGTGGGAGTTCCTCTGAATTCGTGTTGCAGACTTTGTTTTCTCAAACCAAAACACACACCATGCTCACTCTGCAATTTTTTTTCATGCCATCTTTATTAGATGACAAAAATTAGATGAAAAAAAATTGCTAATAAAGTTACTTGGCCAAAAATTGATGTGTTTCACTACATTATGTCACTCACTCAGCTTTTGTATATCTTCCAAGATATTCTTTGTTCTCCTGCAACATTGTATACACCCTTTTGAAACACCCTGTGTGTGTGTGCGTGTGTGTTCATAGGAGACATTACTTTTGTAATGCCTTGTATTTTTTTTATTATTATTATTTTGATTCATGCATAGCAAAAAGCTTTACAAGTCACTGACTGGACAGTAGTAGTCTCTAGTTCCACCACAGTGAATGGCACTACTATCAGTTACAGAAGACTGCTCACTAATGGTTCAGAATGGCAGCATTTTATAAATGCATATATGAAGCAAAAAGTGGTAATTAAATTTCCTTACTGTGATAGATGAGTGTGATGAAAAATAAATATCTGTTTGAGAAATATGTGTGGAGATGATACTTATTATCAGCAGTTGATAATACTGAATTTGGTACACCAGAAATTTGAAGGAAGTCATCCTCTTTCTCTCTTCCACAACAATACCCAACCTCACACCAATGTGCAACAAGTGATAAAATCACAACAATTGGCTGGACTAACCTTGCCCCATCTAACCCATTACCTGTATCTGGCAACCTCTGATTTCCCTTTGTTTGGCTGCCATTTAAAGGATACATTCCGATGCCATTTTGCTAAAGACAAGAAACTAAAACAAGCTGTTTCTGACAAACTCCAACCTCTGAGTAAAAACTTTTACAGGGTTGGCATGCACCGTATCATGTAGCAATGGCATAAATGTATAGAGAATGATGGAAACTTGTTGAAAAATGACAGTATGCTTATGATAAATGGAGGCTAATCCATGTAGAAGCCATGTTAAATAAATTTTCTGAAGGAGGGAACAAATAAGAGGCATTATTTTGTACCATTCCTTTGTATGTGAATGAACACAATACCCCTGTATTTGAGTTGCCTCAGAGGCTTAAGGCTATTTACAGACTGGATTTTGATTGTAAACTGAGATCAGTATTTTATTATAATTAGGTAATAACGTAATCACTTATTAATTTAAATCTTTTTATTTGTAGAATTTTTGGCTATGTTTCATAGCCATTTTTAATATAATTATAGAGAAACAATCACAAAAAAGAGAAAATCAATTCAGTTAAAAGTGTGTGCAATATTATATGCACTATCAGCTGCCAGAACAAATTGTACAAACGGATAGAAGGAGCAGCTGTGGGGTCTCTTATTTTCCCAACTCTAGCTGATTACTTGGCACATTTCAAGCAACATATTCTGGACTTCTTTCACCCATCAAATTTAGTATGGATATGTTGATGATGTTTTTGTTGCATGGAAATCCTCATCCAATCCTCATGAATATCTTAAAAAAAAAACCAAGAATCAAATTTACCCTGGAAGTAGAAAATAACAGTTGTATTTCTTTTCTGAATGTTCTCATTCTGCTTCACCAAATGGTAATTTGAAGTTCTCAGTATATAGAAAACTAACTCATACTGAGAAATACATTGATTCTAACTCACATCACACCCTTGTCTGAAATATGGTGTTATCAAATCTTATCAATAGTATGTTCTACAGATTCTCTTCTAAACAAAGAAATGTATAGTATCAGAACTATCTTTATCTCTAATG
Organism: Typopeltis vanoorti; assembly: GCF_054136105.1. Lineage (NCBI taxonomy): Eukaryota > Metazoa > Arthropoda > Arachnida > Uropygi > Thelyphonidae > Typopeltis > Typopeltis vanoorti. The sequence goes on along the minus strand of NC_143561.1, from coordinate 85,085,297 downwards.
GTTATAATACAAAAACTATCAATAAAATATTCAGTAATTATGGCCATTGGCTTAATCTGTCTCAAGAAAAAATTACCAGAATTTGTATTTCATATGTTAAAGGACTTTTAAAAAAAATAGTAAGCCTGCTTCAACAGGTTGACTTCCATCCAGTTCGCAAAATTATCACCTTTGTTATCTTTCCTAAAGACAAATATCCTCCTTTTTCTTATCCTGGTGTTTAATCCCCTGCTCTTGCAGCTTGTTATATGAACAGACTGGTCATTTTGCACAAATTCATCTTGAAGAACATCAAGAATGTATTTCACTTAAAGAACCCAATACATCTATTTTAGAAAATCACAAAATATACAAAGCATAGGATTTATACAAAACACAGGATTCAGTAGAACAAAACCAAAGTGTCATAAAAGTTATTTTCTTCTGGAAAGCCTGTACAAAGAAAACTATGATGCATACGTTCACAATCCAAACCTTAAAAACAATTACTTTAAACTTTCTCAATTTTGGGAAGTTATGCTGACTAATCTTCACTATTCATGATTCCATAAATTGTAATTAATTGTTTTTATTTAAAAATATTTTATTAACTAATTTATTTTAATTATTTTGGGATATCTATTAATGCAGATGGAGCTATTCTCCTGCAGCCAATAGTACATATATTATACACTTTCAATTGAATTGATCTCCTTTTTTTTTGTGAGTGTTTTCCTATAACTGTATTGAAAATGGCTACGAAACATAGCCATAATTCTACAAATAAAAAGATTTAAATTAACTTAAGTGATAATGTTATCAATTAGTTATGTTGAACTCTTCAACTTATGTCTCGATTTTTAGATCAGCAGTATTTTAATTTGCTCAATTCTCAGTTTGTTGATATTACATAAGGTCTGTGAAGGTTCATGACCTTAGAGTTGATTCTAATTGCCAAAGTTTCTGAAATACATAATTTTATTGCATTCTCTTAAAGATCATGAATAGCAGATGTTTCATTTCTTGACTTATTTGCATTGTATTTTGTTACAATTTCTGGTGTTGGTAGTGTTTTTTGGTCATTTAAAATGACTTGACTATTTTACCCTTTAAAATGTCTGTGCTATTTCAAAAAGATTTTCAAAACAAAATCATAGATACGCTGTTTGGAAAGAAGTTAATGGACACTAGTGTGCAGAACAAACAGCCATGCTCCCACCTAAATAAGATGTAGGAGCTCCTTTTGCTGTGATGACTGCAGCAATCCTACAGAGTATATTTTCCATAAGCATAGAATAGCAATCAATGGGAATTTTAGATCATTCTTCCTGTAGGCATGTAATGAGGCATGTAATACTGTTATGGGACAGACATTACTTGACTTCTTCCAGTGCTCCAGTTCATCCTGCAGATGTTCAATAACATTGAGATCAGGGATCTGTGGAGGCCAGTCAAATGTGGTGATGTTCACAAACCACACAGCAGCAGCAGCCTTATGATGTGGTGCATTGTCTTGCTGAAAGCGACAATGGTCATTTCTGTAGAAACACCACAAAGTAGGAAGTATTGCATTGTTCCAAATGCAATACTTCCATCCAGAATGTTCAGATACCTCTCAGAGTTCAGTATTCATGGCAGCACAAACAGAGGTCCAAGGCCAAACTAGCTTTATGAAGGGTCGGTCATGCCTTAGTAATTTACTATATCAAGTCAAGAACTATCCAACATTTGTGCAGTATCTCTCATCCTTGCTTTGAACTCATTCTAAGACTGTAGTGGCAAATTATAGACCAATCAGTATCTTAGAAATGGTGGTGAAAGTAGTGGAAAAAATTGATCAAAAATAGAATTCAGGAATGAGTGGATAGGAATATGATACTTTATGGGGGGGAAACATAGCTTTATGAAGGGTCGGTCATGTCTTAGTAATTTACTAACTTTTTATAATGGATACCGTTGTGGGACAGACATTACTTGACTTCTTCAAGTGCTCCAGTTCATCCTGCAGATGTTCAATAGCATTGAGATTAGAGTTCTGTGGAGGCCAGTCAAGTGTGGTGACATTCATGTTCACAAACCACACAGTAACAGCAGCAGCAGCCTTATGAAGTGATGCATTGTCTTGCTGAAAGCAACAATGGTCATTTCTGTAGAAACACCACAAAGTAGGAAGTATTGCATTGTTCCAAATGCTATACTTCCATCCGGAATGTTCAGATACCTCTCGGAGTTCAATATTTATGGCAGCACAGAGGTCCAAGGCCAAACTAGGAAAAACAGGACCATACCATCACACCATCACCTCCGAATTTCATAGTTGGAATCTCACCCTCTTGTAAGAGGTGTCACCAGGCATCCACCACATCCATCCATCTGTTTAGTAGAGGGTTTAGCATGATTTGCTGCTCCACTAACACAGCTTTCCCAAGCTTCCACTTCCCACTGTATACACACTCTCTTTGCAACACTGAAAGTAACACTGCATGTTGGTTCTAGTGATGTGGGTCTTGCATATTGTGATCCTACTATGGAAATTCATGTTGTGAGTGTTAGTTCTGAATGTTTTTGTGCAGATTTGTCTCCCAGTCAGTGCCTGGAACTCCATGTTCAACATGTCGGCTGATGAATGGCAGTTTTTACATATCCTTCATAGCACTCTATGGTCCCATTCAGTGCATGTGGTGAGTCATCCACTGCAGATTGCACTTGCAGTTGACTCCTTGCACTTCCAGCTCAGTTTGATAGCACTGATTGTTGACCTGGGATGACCTAATTTGTCAACCATTTGCCGAACAGATAGGTTTACAACATGGTACCCTATCACAATGCCTCTTTTGAACTCCGTCAGTTCCCTTCTTGCAGCCATTTCACCTGGACACAGTTGCATTGACTTGGGAGTATCATATATTATTTGCTTTTAAACTTGCATTGAATTCTTGAAATGACTTGGGTGAAACACTTTATGGCAACTTTCTGAATAGCAGATGTGTGGATGTCACAGAAGTCTTATTGATAGCTTAAATGAAGCTAGAAAGAACAAATAGATTGACACCATCAAAAGGCTGAACGTTAAACATTCAAGCAGGAAAGCATGGAGCCTCCTTAAAAAGTTGGGTGGTAATTCCCATCGCCTCCAAGCGAAAACTGCTGTTAGTGCCAACTGTATTGCCAATGGGATAGTGAATCTGTCCGGAGCTAAATCAGAAAAAAAATCACACTAAAATAATTAGAAAGGAATTGACTAGACTTAAAGAAGGGTGTTTTGAGGCGACCAATCTATCGAATCCATTCACTAAAGAAGAACTTCTTGCTGCACTACAGGGAGTGAAAATTGGTAAAGCACCTGGATTTGATAATATTCACCCTGAAGTTTTAAAAAACTCTGGACCAAATACAGCGGTATGGCTGACAAAATTCTTCTCTAATATTTTACAGAGTGGCAAATTACCAGCAGAATTTAAAAAATCGAAAATAATAGCCATCCTGAAACCTGAAATGCCTGCTGATAAACCTGAAAGCTATAGACCTATAGCACTGCTCAGTGTCTCTCTTAGTCTATTAGAAAGACTTATTTACAATAGAATTAGTACTATTATTATTGACACCCCCCCCCTTTGTAAACAAGCAGGTTTTAGGCCTTGCACAACTGTGAAGATCAAGTTTTGACCCTAACGACTCATATAGAATCTGGATTCAAATAATGCCTTAAAACTGGTGCAGTCTTTATAGACTTGACAGCTGCATATGACACTGCATGGAGGAACAGCATGATCTACAAGTTCCTTAAAATAGTGAAATGTAAAAAAAAAAAAAAAAAAAGACCCATCTGATCAGTGCTATTCTGTCTAATAGAACAATACAGGTAGTTATGGATGATGATGTGAGCAAGCCAAGAACACTTAACAATGGACTCCCACAAGGGTCAGTTCTAGCCCCTCTTCTATTCAATTTGTATATTTCTTACCTTCCAAGGACAATCACAGTAGAAAATTCATATATGCTGATGATCTATGCATCACATCCCAACACCAGAACTTCTGTACTATAGAGCAGTGCTTCCCAAACTTATGGATGTAAAGGCCCCCTTTTGAAAAATTAAAATATTTTATGCCCCCCCATTGAAAAAAAAATTGTAATACAGACATATCTTATTATAATATTTATTGTATTTATATTGAATACAATTTATATTCAAGATTTTGCGTTTGTAAGCTTTTTTGTGATTCTTATCAATACCTTTGAAATGAGACTTATATGAATAAGCATATATTTACTAATATTCATTAAGCACCGAAATATGCAGGAAGCAAAATTTGTGAACCAACACCAATGTGTGATTTTTTCCATTAAAATATAAAAAATAACAAAAAGAAATAATAAATAATAGAAATTAAAGATGTTTCTTTTAAGATTAAAAAAAGAACTGCTTAGTCTTAAAACATTTTAAATTTGTTTTCGTTATTTCACGGCCCCCTCAACAAAACTTGTGGCCCCCAAGGGGGCCACAGCCCACAGTTTAGGAAGCGCTGCTATAGAGCACATACTAACCAGTGACCTAGAGGAGCTAAACCACTTCTTTGAGAAGTGGTGTCTTATTCCAAACACTACCAAGCTGAAACATGCTGTTTCCATTTGAACAATAGCATGGCACATGACATCTTAAGAGTGCCACTAAATGGGAACATACTACTGCACAATTTCAATCCAAAGTATCTGGGCATAACCCTAGACAGAACCCTCTCCTTTAATAGACATTTCTCAAATATTGCTGCCAAAATCAGGACTAGAAATAACATACTGCATAAACTTGCCGGAACAACCTCGGAGAGGGCTTGTACTCCCACATTAAGGACATCTGCTCTGGGCCTTGTTTACTCAACTGCTGAATACTGCTCAGCTGTCTGGCTGAACAGTGCACCTGCTAGATTAATTTATATCATCCTGAATCAGACAATGCATATCATTTCTGGAACAAAAAAGACTACTCCATCATATTGGCTACCAGTTCTAAGCCACATACAACTTCCACAACTATGGTGCCAAGACAACCTGGTTTGCAATTATGACAAAATTTGCCAGAATTCACTGCTTCCTATGCACTCTGATATTGACAGCTTTACATCACAGAGGCTTAAATCAAGACACCCACCTATTATAATGGCACAATGACTTGTCACTGCGGGCTATGATGCAACAGCAGCATGACACATGGAATGAACTGCCCAAGCCCCAGTAATCTGGCAGACTGTCTTTAACCCAAACAGCTCTCCATCAGGGTTTGACCTACTTCACAAAATATGGACCTCCCTAAATCCATATTTTTTGAGCTTCCTTGTTTACTTGGGAAATAAGACCAAACTCATCTTGTGACTGTGGTGAGGATAACCAAACTGTACAACATATCACATTTGACTATCCTCACAGAGCCTACATAGGACTTGTAACTGACTTCATAAATGCTGTTGAATTTAGACATTAAATTTTAATTGTATATTTTTATGTGTATATATGACTAGTGTCACTTCACACTATTGTATTCTTTCATACATCTTTTATGCATTTTATTGTCTTGTACTACATCTTTTTTTTTTTTTTTTTTGTGTGTGTGTGTGGGGGGGTGGCATATGCATGTATTCTTCTTAACCAAACACTAAATAAATAAAATTATTGAAATGCGATTGAATTCATGAATTATGAAAGAAAAAGTCAATGAATATACAATTCACAAATCTGGATATCCAGTATTTCCCATCATTTCATATAATCATATTACCTCATGGCTATCTAAAGGTCTCTAAACTGATAAAGTCTCTACTAATTAGCTCAAGATTTAGGATCAAAAATGGAGGTAAACTATTCAGACATGTAAAAACATTTAATCATATCACTGTGATTTCTTAGTTTTTTTTTCAACAAACCTATTAATGTCAACATTCCATCCCACGGCACTTGGTATCATTCATTCCTTACTTTTAAATTATCAGTTTTTAAATTAATATATTTAATGTAGATATTCTTTTATTATTATTAGTTTCCTGACCTCCATGGAGTCGCAAGACTCATCGTGGAAGGTCAACACAAAGTCTAACCTATCACTCCTTAGACTCGTCCGCTGTTTGCACATTCACCACCCTCTCAGGCAATGCATTCCATGCTCCTACCACTCTCCATGCAAAAAACTAACTGGATGATCTTGTAGCTTAGGACGTCAGAATACTGTGTGGTCTGTCAAATGAGTAGGTTGATTGGAGAGTAATACTGTCTGCAAAACTGTGGATGGGATTAGTAGTTATTGTGTGTAGATAATTTATGTACAAGAGAAAGAGAGTAGTGATAGAGCAGAGCCTTGAGGTACTCCAGCATTAGAGGTGAAGTTTCAAAGAGAGAGCCCTATTGCAAAGTCATGGTAGAGGGCTCCCTCTTGAAGAAGAAGAAAGAAAGCTGACTACACAGTTATGGAGGGGTGCAGGGAGACTGAAAAATGGCAATCTGTTTAGTAGGTTTCAGTGCCACACATGGTTGAATGTTTTGCAAATGTCAAGGCCAACAGCACCAATTCTCTGAACCTTTCCATGCTACATGTCCAGTGGTGGGTGATGTAAGCTGCAAGGTCAGCTGTGGATCTTGAAGTACTGGTGGTCACTGATTAATTTGTGGCGCTCTAAGCAGTGGAGACACTGGCTATTGATGGCTTTCTCCATTATTTTGGAGAGGACAGAGGTGTTGGCAGTTTGTCTATAGTTTGATGGTAGATTTTTATCACCTTTTTTTTTGGAATAGGATGGATGTGAGATTGCTTCCATGCATCGTAATAAGTATCAGATATGTGTAATAAATTATAGAGACGATGTAGGATTGGTGTTAGCCATGGAACACATTTCAGAGCAATTAAGGAAATGCCATCAGGACCAGAAGACTTTTTAGTATCCAAGTTGTTTAGTTGTTTCCTGATGACTTTTTTTTTTGTCGAAAAACCATAGGCACATGGTGCCTGGATTCCAGTATTGTAGGAGGTGATTTTCCTTGGTCATGTATACAGAAGTTTGAGGCAAAGAGTGATGCCAGGAGGTCAGCTTTATCTTTGGGTGAAGTAACAGTAGTGCCATCAGGATGAGACAGAGATGGAAGTGCAGGAGAGCAGAAATTGCATCCTCACGGCCTTAGCAAGCAACCAGAAGGCATGGCTTTCATTTTGAAAGGAGCTGAGATTTCTACTGTTGGTCTTTATGAAATCAGATTTGGATCTACTAAGGACTGATTTGCATATGTTGCATGCTTTAGTATAGGCAGAGTCTAAATCTGGAATTCTTGGTGCAAGCTGCATCCAGTAAGCTGAACTTTTTCTTTAACTGCTTTGATATATTTTTGGTTAAACAAGGGCTAGGAAAGTGGATGTGAATTATGTGTTGAATGGGGGGGGATGGAGGCCTTCATAATAGTGAGAATAATTTCTGGGACTTGTTCATAGCAGGTGTGTTAGGGTCAGTTTAGTGGAAGCTATAGTTAGACCATGGAAAGGAGGAGTAGAAATTCTGGAGTTCTGAATTTGTGGATCTTTTGTAGTGCCGAAGGCTAAGTGGTTGGAAGATGGGCACAATCTAATACAAATCCCCTTTCTCACACAGTATTCTGTGTGAGAAAGGGGATTTGTATGAGATTGTGGCCTGAGTTGTTAAGAAGGAGAAGTGACTTCTGCAGTGTATCTGGAAGGAAAACTAGTCAAAAAAAGAGATGAAAAGTATTTTGAGAGTGAAGAGGGTTATCAGGGATTTGAGTGCATAGATGTGCAATTTGTGTTAGGTCATTACTTATATCAAAGACTTCTGTTCCTTATCCTGCTTGGTCATTGGTGTTGGAGTAGGGGAGCCCGTTGGAATTGTGGGTGTTAAGTTTGCCAGGGAGTTGACCTTACTATTTGGATAGTTGGATTGCGCGTAGTTAACTTTAAAGGAAAGGAATGTGAAGAGATCTGAGTTATTAGTGTTTGGAGACTGGTAAATGCAACAAATAGAAGTTACTAAATGGGGGCAAGGAAATGTTGAGCCAGAAAAGTCTTATAAACATCTATCTCACACCATATACCCTCAAAACCATTAGTATTATTTCCACTGTGATTCTCTACCCTGAGCAGGCACAGTTGTATCTCTTATCATGTGTAACTCTCTGCCACCATGTTCACCCTTCATGTCCTGCCAAAATATGCCTTCAGTTTCTATTTCTGTTATAACATCCTCATCAATTAACCAAGTTTCATTGATACCCAACAACCTTTGCAGAGGCTAAGGCAATCAATGCCACAACTTATTCCCTTTCTTTCTAGAAAAACCAGTGTATTGCCAGTATTCTTGTATCCATTATTACTCCTCTCGTATTTCACCTGGCTGTGTAATATAGTATTCACCCTCTTATTTCTAAAGCCACTAGCCCCCACATTAAGCTATTCCTGCTACATTTCACCTGTCCAATTCTAGTTTCCCTGCCTGATACACTCACTTGCCTAAAACACAACAGTCTCTCCAAATGCTTACACCCTTCTGCATCCCCCCGGACACATTGCTGTTGCACTATCTCTACCAACAACGTCAAATCTCGTGGTACATGATTTACACTACCTCTCAGTTCATTCATCCCAACCATCACTATCATCTCCTCCACATTTTCACCCCTCTTCTTCACCAGTGCCACTCTCTCTATCATTCCATGATGCAAGCACTCCTCTTGCATTCTATTCTGCTCTGTGCACCATGAATCATTGAATCTCTCCATACATGGTGATCCTAACAAATTCATTCATCCTCCTCTCACTGGCATCCCTGACTCTTACAGCTTACAATCTCTCACTGCTTTCTTTCCTGTTCTCCCTACTCCTTCTCATCTGTCTATCACTTATTTGCTTCCACACTCTCTTGACTTTTACAATTTCCTCTCTTCCACTGTCTCTCCCATTTTCACTCCTTCCTCTCTCTTTCTTGCTCTCTGATGCTTTGTTTCTACACTCTCAACTTTCTTCAATTTCCACTCATCCCTTGTCTCTTCTCTTTTTTCTCCTTCCTCTCTTCCTTGCTGATGCCATTCCTTTACACCTACTCTCAATCTCCTTGCACTAGTCAACTTATTCGTCGTCCTAATATCTTCATTTGCTCTCCTCCACTCAGTCTTCATTTCTTCTATCTTCTTTCTCAGCAGTTTTATTTTTCTCTGTACGCATCCTGATTTCAAGTTACGTTCCCACACACAATCATGGTCATCAGACAAAACCATCTCCATCTTCTACACTGCCCGAGATTCTCCCCACCCTCCAACACCCTACTGGTATCCACAAACTGAATTTCACCCCTTTCTCTGAGTAATATGGAAATTTCACTAAACTTCTTTTTGAATTTGAAAACAATATTTACATTTCGATCTTTCAAGTGTACAAAATATCATCACCCAACTTCACTGAATTATTCTTGGCACATTTGTAGCACATAGTATTCTATTGCTTTCTCTTTCCTCTATTTTGCAGCAGATGCATTGGTGATGTCCTGAACATTATGGATAAAGATGCTATGCTATGCTATCTTTATTAGACTTATTTAATAAATTCAGCACCATGCTAAATTATAAATAAAATTTTGTTAATCTAAAACACTGAGGTTTTAGTTTATTCACATCAAAATCTACCACAAGCCTACAGATGTAAGGAACTATCTGCATTGAATCATACCCACCTTCACTGTATAAATAAATCCATAATTCTAACATATTTTATAATCAGCTAACACCTTTTCTTCCCTTATAGGGAGTAGATGAAGTTTTTTAATGCTATCTAGCTTTTGGAGACCGAGTGGACAGTTCAGTCTCTACAGATAGCCGATCAGAAAGTCATATAAATTTCCTACATTCTTTATGGATTTAAATCATAAAATTAAATATATAAAGCAGATATTCCTGAACCAATATTAGCAATAACTAATTAATTATTTATGTGGGCATTGCAAAAAATCGAGAGGCGTTTAAATGAACAGTGTGAGAAAAAGAAAATTAAACAAGAAAATAAGAAACAACAAAGCAAGGAAACAGGTAAGTCAGGAAATAACGGAATTAGGTATGATCAGGTAAGTGACGTTGTGAGTAAAAAGAAAGAAGTTATTTGATATGGTGACTATAATAAAACATGCTACTGATGTGCGAGTTATAACATCGAGTTTTCCTGGAGCGAAAATTAAGAATATAAAGAAAGCAATTCAAAAATAGAAAAGAAAAGTAAACAAAATCGTAGTTGTGTAGTAGGTACTAGCGATTTAACTGGCGATAAGTTCAGAATGAGAGAGGACATGAAAAGGTTGTTGGAAGAGGCGAGAGTGAAGAGTGAGAAAGTGAAAATCGTCAATATTTTACCTCGCTATGATAAAAATGAATTAAGAAGAGGAGCTATGATGGCAAATATTTTGATGTGTAGGCTGTGTAGAAGGAATGGATGCGAGTTTTTGGATGTGTGGAGTGAGTTTGAGGGAAGATTGGATTTGTTTAAGTGTTACGGCTTACACCTGAATGCGTTTGGTATCAGGAGTCTGGAAATACTAATAACTGGTATGAGACTTACATAGAGTCAGGGAAACTAAATTATAAAGGGAGGAATGGTGTGAATGTGAGTGTAAGAGCGACAATGTTATAATATTATTATTATGTGACACCTCCAAGGAGTCCAAAGACTCATCAAGGGAGAGTGTGCCAACAGCATCGAATGATTAAAACCCTTCCAACTACTAACCATGCTCAAACTTGCTTAACTTTTTGCAAGCCATTAGTAGCAGAGGCGCTACCAATCAACCAACCTTTGCTGGTCTGTGTTAATATAATATAACTGTGTTAATGATGGGAATGGGCTTTATCATGGAAATGTTGGCAAGGAGAGAACGATTTTGGCTTTGTATTCATCCAGTTCAGACCCATCAAACATGTGCAAAGATGTCTACATATGTAAGGCATTAGGGGAGAATAGAGATCCACAAGCTGTCCAACTGTGTCAGGCAGACTGCAGACAAGAGTATACAAAAGAACAAACAGGTAGATTATTATGTCTGTACATGAATGCTAGGAGTATCAGAAACAAAGGGATAGAGTTTGTTGCCATAGTCAGTATGTTGCGCCCTCAGATTGTAGGCATTAGTTAGAACTAGCTATCAGAATCAGAAACTGGTATTGAGTGTAAAGGATAGAGTATTTTTAGGAAGGATAGAGAGGAGAGGAAGGGATGTGCTGCTAATGATATCAGATGACTTGAATCCAGTTAGAGTTCAGATCTATGATTGTAATACTACTACTAACAATATTTCATGTGGCAATGAGTTTGAAGCCATCTGGTGTGAGGTGGAATCTAACAAGATCAATTACATAGTGAGTGTTGTTACAGATCTAGTGGATCGGTTGCTAGTGAGGAAGAAATGCATCACCAAATAGAAAAGATGAACGTGAAAAGAGTAATCATAATGGGAGACTTTAATTATTCAAATATTGATTGGGTAGCAGTAGAATCTCATGAGAAGAATGAAAATGCATTTATTGAGCTGTTGCGGGACAACTTCTTCAAGTAGCATGTGAGAGAAGGAACTCGAGGGCAAAGAGTGTTAGAGATGATTATAGTGCCAGAGGGCATTTCAGTTAAAGATGTAACTATTCTGCCTCCCGTTGGTGACAGTGATCATGAGGTACTCACTTGGAAAGTGACCAAGTTTATGAATGTTCCATTCAGGAAAAGGTTACATGCTTAACTACAAAGCAGGAAATTATGACCAACTGAGGAGTATACTGAGTTCACTGGAATGGGATTGGTTGCTGGATGGAAAGAATATCAACAGTGCATGGGAAACATTTAAACAATACTTAAATGATGCGATATCAGAATGTGTCCCGAGAGTTCAAAGAATAAATAGGGTAGTAGTCAAATGGATGTGTAATCTTATAAAGCAAGAGATTCGTAAGAAAAGTATGATGTGGAAGGAATACTGTGTGCATAAGGATGACATCCATTATGAACGTTATAAGCAGCAGGCTAGAATAGTTACAACTGTTGTACGGAAAGCAAAGTCGGAGTATGAAAAGAAACTGGCTCTGCATGCTAAAGACAACCCACAAGAATTCTGTTGATATGCTACATGAAAGAACAACTCTTCTAAATCCAGATGACATGAGGGTTACAGATGCAGAAGAGGTTGTTCAGTTAATGAATGCCCATTTTGTTAAAAGCTATCAACCTGGTGTATATAACATTTAGTTCACTGTTACCTCTTCACTGGATGAAGAAACGCAGGTGTATGAGGATGAGGTATTAGAGCTGTTGCACAAATTGAATAAGAATTCAGCAATAGGGACGATGAGATATCTGCACGTGTGCTAAGAGTGTTCAGCTGAACTGGTAATTTCTTTTACAAGGCTGTTTAATATGTCTCAGAACAGGGAAGATTCTGTGGGAATGGAAAGAATGTATGGTAATTCCATTGCACAAGGGTGGTGCAAAGACCAATGTATCCAACTATCAACCAATTAGTATCTCATGAGTAGTGGTGAAGATTTTGGAAAAATTGGTTAGGACTCGCATTCAGAAATGGGTTGACAGTGAATCTCTACTTTGCAATGAGCCAACATGGGTTTACTAAGGGAAGGTCATGTTTTAGCAACTTGCTCACATTCTGTAACAATGTTACCATTGAACTAGACAAGGAGAATGGAATCAGTTTGCGGTATAGAATATTAGCATGGATAAGAGGATGGCTGACTGACAGATATCAAAAAGTGGTATGTGGGGGCGAGGATGTGAGTCTGCAAGATTTAAGGTAACAAGTGGTGTACCACAAGGATCAGTGCTTGATCCCTTGTTATTCAATCTGTACATTAATGATATTGGAAAGGATTTGACAAGTGACATGCAGCTATTTGCTGATGATGCAAAGATAGGTATGGTAATCAGGAAGGATGCTGATATGCAGTACTTGCAGAATGATTTGAATAGGCTGGAATTGTGGGCATGGGAAAATGAGTGTCAGTTCAATGTCATATATATAACCTCATTCACTTTGGTGTGATTAGATATCCTATGTCATATTATATTGGTGGGATTATGCTAGAAGAAATCAATATATGACATTTTTGTTTGTTGCCAAAGTACTTGATGACCAGTAGTGATATTGTGGAATGCCAGGCCTGGTTTATGCTCTCTTCTTTTTTCAACATCTTTTACATGTTTATACATGCTGATCTCTCCCAACCTTCCTGTCTGGCCTACATAACAAATGCCACAAGTGCAATGAATCTCATAGATACCTCATTTTTTCATGGGGTGATGTGGACGTTTTGGTGGATGTAGGAATCTTGAGATTTTTTATGAAGTTATAAAAAAGCCATTGTTGCATTATACTCACAGAGCAATGCAGCCACTTTGTCTGTAACATTCTTGATGTAAGGCAATGCGATTGCATTCTTGAAATCTTGTTTAAGTAAGGGAGTTGCAGGAAATATATTAAGAATTTTTCTGATTGCCTTGGGTTTGAAACCATTAAGTATGAGGTTCTATTTGAGGTAGTGTAGTTCTTCATTCCTTTTAATTGATGTGCTTGATATATTGCCCTGTCTTTTAAAGTTTTAATTGTGTGTGTCTTTTGTAATGGATGGGGATTTGAAGCTACATTTAAAAATCTTCCCATTATGGTAGGTTTTCTGTATATAGAAAAGGATAACCTTTATTCTTAATACATCTACTGCAACTTAATATCTTAATACTGAAAACTTCCCACAGAACTGTATAAAACTGTTTGAGTTAAAATCTAAAATTGACATAAGGTACTGTAGATAACAATTTAATTAAACGAAAGACTCAGAAACTGAGAAATACTATAATTAACATCTCCCAAGAAATAAATGTTTCTTGGGAGATGTTAAATAAATAAATGCAATAACAAACTTCTAAAAAAAAATTAGGCAGAGGTGGAATACAAAGATGGTTTCAGGATTGTACAGTGTTAGTTATGAGGATCAGCTGAGGGAATGTTGACTGCAGAGTTTGGTAGATAGAAGAAGGAGCAGTGATATGATTGAGATTTTAAACTGTTGAGAGGTGGTTACAGTGTTGACACTGGGAGTTCTTTTGCTTAGTGGAACAGCAGAAAGGAGTGACGACGAGGGGCTATCCCTGGAAGTTTCGAAAGGGAGCTGTGAGCAAGAGGGTGAGGAGTGGTTTCTTTACATGGAGGGTGGTTGAACCATGGAATGCATTTCCTGATGGAGTGGTGAGAGCAAGAACAGTCAATGAGTTCAAGGAGTGGCATGATACACTGTGTTTCCTAGGAAGAACCTCCCAAGGAGACCTGAATAATAATAATTAATTAAGAAAATGCGCTATTTAAAACAGAAAAAATATTCAAAGCATGGTGCAATGTATTAATTATAATTATTTATAAAAAATAAAAACATGAAAAGAAAATATGAAAAATTACATGACCATTAGTTCATTTTTGCCAGTATACAAAAAACATTCACAGAACTAATAAATAACAGAACAGCCTCAAGGTAAGTCAGCACATAGTTTAACTAACATGGTTACTTAAACTATGTGCTTCTGACATAATGTCCAAACCTCTCCTTCTCGTGGTGCACTCCATTAGTAGGTATCTTCCGAATGAACAAGGATGAACTGTTAATTCAGAATTTAACTAACCAAATTATATTCTCATTGAATTAAACCAGAATACAAAATAATGATACAACATTATTTAATTTCCAATGGGGCATTGCCTGGTTAAACAAGGCCCCACTGTTTTATTCAGAGAACCAAAGCAACCAGTGAAAAGTCAACTTTTGGAATAAACTCCACAAACTCCAAATCATCATTAGCAGTAGAATTCAAGATTCACTTTCCTCATGGGCATGGATGTTTGTGAATGTGTTTAGATGGGAGATGAATTTCAGTACTAGGTGTGAGACCACTGCCACACTTATTGGAGGCCTGAACTGGCTTGAAAAATTTCTGTTTCTTCATAAAGAAAAAAAATACAAAAAATATATATAAAATCATTAAGAAATAGAAAAATACTAAACCCACCTTTATGCCTCTATAAACTTATAGGCATAAATGCACTATAAGTTTATAGAGGCCATTCACAGGTGGAAGCCACATACAAAAAAAAGAGAGAAAAAAAGAATTAGGACTGGTAGAATTGGAGAAGCATAAAGGCAACATAATTGGTGTCACCAAAACAAAGAAGACAAAAACAGGTCAGATTCTTTTAAATAACAAATGTCATATTTAGCCAATAATGATCGGGGGGGGAAGGAAGGAGTAGCTACAGTATTCATCACTTGCACTACTGCTGTTCTGGACTAACGAACTATGCCATGGATAGAGATAACTGGATTCAGTAAAAAACCTTCCTTTTATACAGAAGCAGGTATAAATTAGAGACACTATTTTAGACCCTGCCACTGTGCTACAACATTCTCAAAATCTCAACAAATTCACTTGTTCACTTTAACAAAATTCTTGAGAGACTGTCATATTGAGACCAGCAAGAGTCCACTGCACCCATACAGGATGAGAGTTATTACTGTAGGATCCCTTGTTTTACATTCAGTTTGCATTTACCTTTTTGTTGGTGTGCCTGCACATGCTTAGTATTCTTTATGCCCATGAAGATACTTTGGTGAGCAAAATGAAAGATTGGCTTAATAATCTAATTAACTAAATAAATTTAGTTAATTATCTCCAGACATCTGTTTTCTCCGCTAAACATCAACATGAGAGATAACAGATTAATTTGGGGAAAAATGCCAATAGCAAGTCAGTAAGTTAGCAGTTCCATGTAGTATTAGCATAGTATTGCTATACAACCCCCCCCCCCCCCCCTTGAGGGTGCATATCAGGAATTTAATGATGATGGTAATGATTTTGTATGGTGGTTCACAGTTGTTGACAAGCAGTAAAAAATTGTGAAAACTATGGAAATTACTTAGTTATTAAAGTATTGCACATAATTTTATGTGTAGTTCTTATTTTAAAAAAGTGTTAATACTATTTCCGAATTGAAAAGATTTTTTAATTTAGGGTCCAGATGCATTTTTTCAAGCTCAAGAAGAAGTTTATGGTATTCTTGAAGAAAGATATTATCACTCATTTATTGTCAGTGATATATATCATAAAATGATCACTGATGCAGAAAAGAATGGCATTGATTTCACACACATTTCAGAAGGTA
This sequence comes from Typopeltis vanoorti, assembly GCF_054136105.1. NCBI lineage: Eukaryota > Metazoa > Arthropoda > Arachnida > Uropygi > Thelyphonidae > Typopeltis > Typopeltis vanoorti. Next base: position 85,069,089 of record NC_143561.1, on the reverse strand, counting down.
AATTAATACTTTTTTTTATGTTTGTATATAGTGTCTTTTAGTGGTTTTTTTTATTTAGATTTTTTTTTATATGTAGATCATATTTTGCATTCATGATTATTCTTATAAGCATTCCTCAGTAAGCTAAGGAACAGTTATTATATAATAATTATCTAATATATTGTAATATGATGTATATTTTATATTGGTTTCCCACACGCAACAGGTCACAGAATTTATAGTGCATTAGTGTTGTGAATGAGGAGATGGTTAAGGAGAAAGAAAGAAAGAATCTATTAAGTTTCTTGAAAACTTGGGGGGGGGGTTTGTATTCCCTGGGAAAATATGGGAAATGTTAGTTCCTTATATTTAGAATTATCTATGTACAGATGTTGACCAGCGGTTGCTAGTGTTTTTACATGATTACAGGAAAGTGGAGGAATAGTAGTGACAGTTCAGTAGAGCAATGTGCATATAAAAAAGACTACTGCAAAAAACAGAGCACCTTTGAGAAAATGACTGGATGGAGCCTGGAAGAGATGGGACCTGGACTTCTTAGGCAGATTGATGTTATTCTCTACACAATGAAAAATTCTTGGGGAGATTTTGGCTATGCCATCCCAGATGTGACAATGGTATTCTGAGATTGGTCAATTTGGGATTTAGACAGTGTCAGTTTAGCAAGAGAGATGGTATTGTGAATAAAGAAAAATATCAAGTTTTTGATGACTAAGTTATCTTCACCCCCACTTGAAAAAAGTGAAAATATGGAAGATCTTGCAACCAGTGGTGGCTCGTCCATAAGAGCTGCAGAGCTGTATTCAATGCAGCCCCAACATTGAGTATACTAGCCAGTACTACTTGCTAGTATACCCAATGCTGGAGCTTCATTCAATGTAGCCCTTATGGATGAGCCACTGCTTGTAACTATAGTCATTTGAGTATTACAAGGCTTCTCAAATGAAGAAGCTGAAATACTGTCTGTATCAAACATCAGATCCTTTGGGAAAAGACTAGTCTTTTTTTAGAAGCCATTTTTCTTGTGAAATGATTGTACAAAGAAAGCTGTGGAGACTTGCTTCATCACCTGAATCTGAACAGACATGGACTGAAATTATCTGTCTTATGGGAAATTGTTCTTCATAAATCTCACCATAGTCAATAGGTATATATCTATATATATATGTAACTTGTTTAATAAATGTCGTCAGGACCAAATAAGCTCACATGTTTTCATTGGTGAATCTTCATTTTGTTGCTTGTGCATATTTAGATTGAATTTTATACTGACAGTGCTCGTGATATTTAAGTGAAAATTCTATGAAATAAAATTCTCATGCAAGTCATCCATTGTTAATTACTGTCTTTAAAGATTTGAAGTTAGAAAGAGAAGGTCATTGATGTATAGGAGGAAGAGCATGGGTGGAAATGCACAATCTTGAAGTATTCTTGCATTGATAAAGAAATTTAATGAGAGGAAACCATTCAATCATTTTTGAATGGGTATATATTCAGGTTGTGCTAAGTGTGTGTCACACATCCATAAAACTCATGAAGAAATAAGTTTTAAGCAGTTACTTATTTGAAATCAATTTATTTTTTATTTATATTAGATATTTATTTGAAATAAATGGTCATGAACTGTTACAAAGATCAAATCATTCACAGTGTGACTATAAATCAGATAAGGTGAGTGATGCTATTCTCTACGTGGACCTGTGATGAAGCATCTATATGCATTTTTTCTGAGCAGGAATTGTGAAGCATGTTTTCTGGTGCATTTTCACAAGAATTAAAATCATGATTACCTGCAGCTAAGATGGGAAGTGCAGTTTGTTATTCAATGTGGTTTCCTGTTAGCTAATTGTGTATTTTTTCAACTGACATTTATTTTTAGTTAAAGAAAGTAAAAAAAAGTCTACTTCTTCCAAATTTATGTAGCATTTAATGACTTTGCCACTTGGAAATGAAAGATTGAACCGATGTATCAATGAAATGGTTTTTTTTTTCATAATAATGTAAGTATCTTTTGATACAAATTTAATGATTTTTAATACCCTCTTACCACAGCACACTCACTGGAATATCCCCCATATGCTACTTGCAGCTGTTGAGAGTACTGAGGAGAGAGAGAGAGAGCAATGGGACAGTAATTTGATGTGTAACACACTGGATAAAAACTTGTTTCCATGTTATTGGATAGATGCCATGATAGCTCATAAAGATGATTCAGGATGACCAGGAGACTTGCCTTGTCAGTTGGATTCCACTGATGAGACCTCAATAAAGATCAAAACTGGTCTGGGTAGTGGTCTTTCCTTTAATGTTTTTGCATTATGGAATACTGAAGCAGCTGAAGTCAACAGCTTCTATATACAAGTAGCCTATTTATGAAAATACTTCACAGACAAATTTTGTTTGCTTACACTTGAGTAAAGGATTAAAAGAGAATATCATTTCTTGTCAAATATAATTTACTTTGTGACCAACATTTAGCACACTTGTATTTAAAAAAAAAAAAAAAAAGAAAAGAAAAGCATACATAGTATTGTGAAAATGAGGATATATTTATGTTCTTGTGTGTTTGTGTTCTTTCCATGAATATTACAAACATATAATACAGTATGCATTATTAATAAATAATAATTCAGTATTATGTACTTATTGGGATATAAGTTTTCAAATAAAAATAAAGGCAAAAAATGTCATATTTCAGTCTAATTTTTCTTCTAAGTAAAAGATTAAAGCCATTAATAGTACCTGTTTACAGGGGCGAATGCTGGTCTTGAAATTCATGCTTGCTCTTGTTATCATTCAGAGAGTGAGAGGAGTGATTGAAGTCTGATTAGCGGAATAATGAATTACTGACCATTTAAAACTATATATTTAGAAATTTATGTACATTTAATCATACAAATACAACATTTATTTTACAAATGATATTCTATCTTTTTCAATTTAGCTACTTGAATACAAATTCTACCCTACGGTTCTTCTTTATGAACTGGTCAATAACATCGTCATAAAAAGTTGGTTGTAACTTAATTTTCCCAAGCAACACACACACTTGTAAAGGCTGGCTGAAGCTACTTTGACTGCATATAGCCTGTGTTTAAGACTATGTGAAGGAAGCAGAAATGGCTATGTGCATGCTTGAAATCACAGTGCTGCAGCAAGGACCTGGAAACTCCCACAACTGAGCAAGCCAAGGTAGCTTTGACTAGGCGAGCAAGCATTGGCCTTCAATACACAACGCAAAGCTCACTTATTGCTGTGCAAGCTTAAGACGTTTTCTGTCTACAAAAATAAAAGCTTAAGTGGAATGCTTATAAATGCATGCATTTATTAACAAATAAATATTACTTCTTTCTCAAGTAATGAGCTTGCGCAGCAAGCATGGAGAATTTGCCCCTGCTTGCTTAATTGACCATAGTTGTATTTCTTTTGTCAAAATTCTTTCTGATTATAAAATTAATTGCAGTAATTAATAAATTTTTCAGTACATAATTTGCACAAAGTAAGTTAAGCATAAAGATTTTTTTAAAAAAAAAAGTAATCAAATCATACTGATTACTTTCAGCTACTTTTATTAGCAAATAACATTGCTTAATTTATACAATATTAAGATTTCAATGCAGGCATCAAACTTTTAAAGTTTTAGTATAATGTAAATCATACCAAGAAATATAGTACGTAGAATTCCTAGTTGTGTCCTTCCCCACATAAGGCACTTGTTTGTAGTGGAGGGGACCTCCAGCAATGTACTGCCCCTTTCTTTTCTTTGCTTTTCTTGTATTCTTCGCTCTACTTCTGAGTCTTATTATTATTATCCTGTCTTCTATCCCACCATCAGTGGGATCCAATATCATGCCCACTGTGTTTGCCATGCAGTGCAACCAGAAAAGAAGATCCTAATAGTCTTATACTATGAGGTGCTACATAAAATTTTAGGGAATTTGAATAGTGCAGACAAACTGGTTGTAGTGTGGCCTTCTGGTTATAAGGGGCAAGCAGCAAGCACCCTTTGTGGATCAGTATGCCAGCAGTCTGCAAGCTTGAGAGGCTGTGTTCTTGGGTTATGTGCATTTTTGTAACATAGTGTTTTAGTGGTTTGGCAATTTTCTTCTCAAACTGAAATGGTGGATTTTATGGAGCAAGGTATCTGTATGAAATTTTGCTTCAACATCAAAATAACTTGCAGAAGCCTATCAAATACTTAAAGAAGTTGCCAAATTTACTGCAATCAAAAAAAAAAAAAAAAAAAAGTGCATCTTTAGCTGCAATGTCAAGTCAGGTTTTTTTTTTTTTACATCCAAGGCATTATCCACGAACCCCCCCGGTCAAACTGTCAATGGAAAATTTTACTGTGAGATTTTGAAGGAGTTAGGGGTGCATTCAGCACAAACATTCATGGGGCACTGCAAACCGTGATTTGTTGTTTGACAGCACCTGGCTTCCAAAAACATGATAGTCCTCCTCCTCCTCCTCCCCCCTCCCACTTTAATGGACACAACACTTTGTGAGATAGTGCCAATACAAATGGATGAGGTTGTATCATTCAGCAAATGTTTGACAATAATCACCTCTCCCTTCTTAATAAAACACTCAATATTTGCCAGAAGAAAGGCCAGTGCTCCCCTGCCTGGACCAGGCTAACTTGAATACTTTTTGCCATCTTGAAAAACTTAATGCTGAAGCAGTCAGTCAAACAGCTATCAATGAAGCAGTGAAGTATGTAATATTGTAGTGTTCAGATAGCCCACAATTCTGTTATCTCAATTGCCACTGTATCTAAAGCCTTAGCAGAATCCTGAGCACTAATCAGTCAAAGAGATAAGGACAAAGCTTGGGGTATATTCAGATCCTACTGCCATCAATTCTTATTGTTATCAAATGTACTCTGGCTAAAACACATTACATTAAATGTTAGACTCAAGAGCAATATTGGATCCAATTTGTCACCTATTAATCAAACAACCAGTGCAAAAATTGTATGGGATAAAATCTGAAAAATGAAGGGTAGATATTGTACACAAGCTAAAGTCATTGCAGACAACTTCGGGAGAAAATCTCTGCGACAGCCTCATATCCTCCTTAATTTTTAATATTCAAAGAGCAGCAAGGGAAACATTGGTTAAATTTTTCTACCAATGGGCTAGAGTCATGCAATCAGCCATTCACTAAGGAAGAACAAAAAAGAGCTCTTTTATTGTCTCATGCAAGGCAATAGGTCCTGATGACATCCATTATGAGATAATGAAACATCTTTCATTGTCTTCTGTGGAGCTCCTTCTCTTACTATACAACAGAATACTTACAGAGGAAACATTTCCAGATTCTTAGTATAAGTTAATTGTCATTGCCATCCCAAAACCAGACCAGCTGTTTTTGTAAGATATTGGAAAAAATGGTTAATGCCTGACTTCTCTGATATTTAGAAAAGCAGCGATCTTTTCTCCAATGCACAATGTGATTTTAGTGGACATTATTATTATTATTATTATTATATGGACACCTCAGTGGAGTCCAAAAACTCATTGCAGGAGAACCAATCTGTCATACTTCTCCTTGAACCCATTAACAGAGAAAGCACTTGCAACTCATCTGGCAACATCTTTCAATGGTGTGCCATTTTGTCCATTTTGAAGCATGTATAAAAGATGCATTCTTGAAACAAAAACATCTGGTATGAGTATTCTTTGACATGGAAAAAGCTTATTACACAGCTTAGAGATATGGCATATTAAAAGATGTCTATAACTTATATCTCAGGGGACACCTTCCTCTTTTTATTAAAAACTTTCTGCCTAGCTAAGTCTTCTAAGTCCAGGTGGAAAGTATGCTGTCTCAGACCTCAAAAAGGGGGATCTCCCCCCAAGGCTCTATCTTAAGTGTGATACTCTTTGCTTAAAGTTAACTCAATCACTAAACAGCTTCCTCCCACAATAGGCAATGCTCTGTATGTTGATGACCTCACAATTTATTGTCACTCTTGTAACATGAGGATAATTGAAAGACAACTCCAACAATAACTTGATCGTATCTTTTTGTGGGTTCTTAGTATTGGGTTTTCAGCAGAAAAAAGTGTCTTTGTAGGCTTTTGCCAAAAATGCACTCTTCGTCCAAATCCTGAGCTAAGAATCAAATTATTCTAGCAGCAAAAGAAGCCAAATTCTTAGGACCTCATCTTTGACAGAAAGCTTACATTCTTAGCACACATGTCATCATTAAGGAAAAAGTGCAAGAGAATGCTGAGTCTCCTTCACACTCTATCTTATACTGAATGGAGTGTGGTCACTCTTCATTGCTTCACTTTTATTATGCTTTTGTACGTTCATAGCTGGATTATGATTCCAGTCTACATTTCTGCAAGGTAGAGATGGTTTATAATGGTTGAATACTATCCATAATCAGGATATACAAATAGTTAGACTAAACCTGTTCTGTCGCTTACACAGAAACAGTTGTCTCTTAACTATACCATAAAAAATAGTCTCTTCCAGAGCATCCTACATGAACTAATAACTTTTTTCTGATTGGGAGGCTCGTTATCATGCACATCACACTGCCATTCTATTCTTGTATACATGTTAAAGAGATTATGCAAGCTATTGGTATGAATGTCGATAACATAACAGCATTCTTCCATGGCATGTTTGCACTCCATCATGCAACCTCTCACTGCGCCAATTAAGGAAGTCTTACACTTCATAATTTCTCTATATGCAGTTATTTAATATACACAAAGCAGAGCACTTTGATCTGAGACCCCTGTTCATTGTGCTGCTGTATTTCCTAACTTTATCATATCCAGTCAGATCCCACTTGACTGCAGTAGTTATACAGCTGGGTTGTATGGAATTCAGCTTGTGCATATAAAAGAAAATGCTACCAGAAGTGTCGGATTTATACAGACTCATTGCGTTCCTTACAGGCTACATCCTCTCCTGTCTACAATCCACATCCAGTGCTTTTCAATTTAAGTTGCGAATTGTATGCATTTGTGCTGTTTGTTTAGGTGGCTGAGGAAAGTGTCTAATGTCTGGCTGCCATGGGACCAGATAGCGAAAACATTGTTAACATATCTAAGCCAGTTATTTTATTTTATTTCATTTTTTTTTCACTAGAGGTCAGGCCAGTAGAATAACCTTTGATCAAATCATTGTCTCTTTAGCATACTATGTGAAATGTAATATAACTTCTCTCTCTATATATGTGTGTGTGTATATCCCAGATGATGGCCTTAATATGAAGGTCAAAACGTCGGGAAATTAAAATAATTATTTCTAACACAGTTGTAGTCTCCATAATTTGTCTGAAATGAACATTCCCTTTATTTCTAGTGTTCCTAGCATTTGTATACAAAAAAACCAGTGCATTGTTATGCTGGCTTATTTAATGGTATTGATTCACAACACCGAATAATTAGAAAATAATTAATATTTATTTACTCATTAGCTGATATTTTGCTGGTATTATATCCAGCATCTTCAGAGCACAAGAACAGTTGATCACAGTACACAAAACAACAACAACAATTTGGTATAAGTAGGATTAGTTTTAAAAAAATGTTTTAAAGCTGTGATTCCAAAAACAATTTTTCTGACTTATAATGACTTCTGTAAAGCACTTTTGTTTTCTTCTATTTGATCCTGTGTGAAGGGGTATCCAAGGCATGATCTGCTAGCCTAACTCAATCTCAAATCAAATCTCTTGTTAAACGATTCACACTACCTCTCAGGTCATTCATACCAACATTACTACATCTCCTAATACTCTCATTCTTCTCACACATCCAACTTCTCCAGCCTCCTAATCTCTTAATTCACCCTCTTGTACTCAGACTTAATTCCTTTTATTACCTTTCTCAGCTGTTCTATTTCTCAGGCATTTTGCTGAAAGTTTTGTGTAAAAAAAGGTTCCTGGGTTGGATAAGTTTTTTTTTTTTTTACTAATTAATTGTAAATAAGTGTGTTTATGTATAAGAATTGCATTAGAAGTTGTATGCATGCAGTGTTTATAGCATGTGGACTTGTTTAAGTTTGTTTACAAAATCATTAAACTTAAAGTAGAGTATAGTAACCGGCGAAGAAAAGATGGTGGTGACTTCTTCTTTACAAGAGTTTAATTTTGATTTTAGTCATTTTGGGAAATGTGAGGTGTGCTATATTTATTCATTAGATTATGTAGATAATTTATGGATATTTAAGGCAAATAGAAGGAGGACATGTGCAAAGTGGGAAAAATTGGTAAAAAAAAGTTACCAATTTTTGAAAATGAAATGAGCAACCTGCTAAGCTTAACAATCAATGATAGTAAGGATGATGAAAGCAATATGAATGTAGCAGAAGTCGAAAAACAGAGTGCAATTAATGGTAAGTTGGGAAGCATCATTGATGGTGAACAAGCATGTATGACTTGCAATATAACTGAGAGAGTGAATGAGAGCAAAAAAAATTATACAAGATTTTAAAGTTGAGTTGGTGAAGATGAGGCAAGAGATGAAATGGATGAGGAGTGAAATGAAGAGAATTGTAGATATGTATGGAAGAGTGAAGAAGACAAAAACAAATAATATTGGTATGAAAGAGGTATGAAAAACCCATGAGCAGCACTATATGGGAAATCAATTATTAGAGGTGTGGTAAACAAGAAGATGCACAAGTTTTGTTTTCCTGGAGGTAAAATGAATACAATGATTTTAGGCATTGGATATGAGGAGTAAGCAAGCAAAATAGTTGGTAGTGGTAATAAGGACAAATGATGTTTCCAGGAACAAGGAAAACGTAATATTGGATATGAGGAGGTGGTTGAGAAGGATAAAAAATAATAGTGTGATAGGAAAGGTAGTCATTGTGTTGCAGGTATGACGGTGATGAGATGAGGCAGAGAGCAAGAATTATGAATGATATGTTAACAAAAATCTATGAAGAGAAAGGAATGCAGTTTGTTAATGTGTTGAATGAGTTTAAAGGAAGAACTTGACTATATATGAGTAATGGATTACATTTGAATGGTTTTCGTATGAATCATTTGGAGAAACATAAGGAAGGAGAGATTGAAGTGGTGCTTATGAATGAAGATGTTGGTAGCATCAGTGTAGAGAATTAGAGAATACGTGTGCAAGACAAACAGGGAGACTCAGGTTGGACAAAGGAACACAGCATGAGAAAGGTTGATGCTCCAAGAGGATATTAATGCATGTGTAGACCAAAATGAAAGTGGATCAACTGAAATGTAGGGAAAACAGTTGGATTTGAAGAAGGTTCTGGGATGAGGAAGGAGAAAAATAAATGGCTCGAGGAAAGTATGGAGAAGTCGCATTTAATAAGTGGTATCGGTGAAACTTGTTATAGATCCAGGAAGTTGGATTTATAACAAGAGCTGTTACGTTTGTATACAAATTATAGCAATATTAGGAAAATGAAATAGTTGCATTGATTGAGAATGTTTACCCAAAAATTGTTGGAATAAGTGAGACATATTTGGATGAGGATGATATCCTGACAGGAATAAAAATGGAAGGGTACAATGTATTTTGTGAAGATAGAAAGGGTAAAAAGGGAGGTGGAGTACTGTTTATGATGGAAAAAGAATTGTCTTACAAGGTAGAGATGCAAGGCAGAAATAGTGCTAGTGGTTTGATGCAGTATGGTTTGAGATAGAGGTGAATAGAATGAAATACTTAGATGTTGTTATAGACTTGGTAATGTGGACCATAAATTAGTGACCATAAAACATATAATCAAATTAGCCAAGCAAATAACAAAAGAGTGAATCATGGATGATTTTAATTATGGCAATATAGACGGATGATGAGATAGCAACTGGAAGTAAAGAAATTGAGTTTCTTGAATGTTTGAGGGACAATTACCTGATGGTCTTGGATTTGATCATCTTGTCAAAGGATGCTATTATAAATGAGAAGTCAAATCATCCTCCAGCTGGTTAAAGTGGTGACCACAAAGCGATTACATAGGTGGTTGCCAACCACATGAGGACTGTTGTGAGGAAAGGGTATATGTGTAACTACAAGGCTGGTGATTATGAGAAGATCAGGAAACAGCTTGCAACTTTGGCATGGAATGAGAAGTTGCGAGGAAAGGAGATCATTGCTGCTTGGGTGCTATTCAAGAACTGTGTGTAGCAGAAACAATGTCTAAATATATTCCAAGTTTCAGAAAGTTAAATAAGGATAATGTGAAATGGATGAATGAAGAAATTAAGCATGCAATACAGATGAAAAACGTATTATGGAGGCAGCATAAGAGGAGTGTTCATTTCCATCAGGATTGCGAAGAACAGGCAAGGAGGGTGACTCAGTAAGGATAGCAAAAGTCTAAACAGCGGTTAGCTAATGAAGCCAAAAAAAAATCCTGATGGGAGTTATTTCAATATATAGCCAGCAAAAAAAAAAAAAAAAAAGATTTTTAAAGGATGACATTGATTGGAGAAAATGGTATAAGAACAACTGTAGAGAATATAATTTCGATATTTAATGAGCAGTTCATAAAGGTCTTTCATTCTTGTGAATGTGACATCATGGAGAGTTTGAAAGCAGTGAATAATGATGAGGAGGAGAAACCAACTACAAGTGAGCAAGAGGTATATGGAGATCCTTTCTTTCATGTTTACCTGGTGATCAGAATACATTTTGAAAAATTATGGAGACAACTACCATGTTATAGAGTAAAACTTTAGTTTAATATAAACCAAAATCAACACTCGACGTTTCGACCTTCGTATCAAGTTCATCATCTGGAGCATACACAATATATACAGAGAAACAAACTTCACTACAATCTACATAGTTTACTAAAGTTATACTGACCAACTGTTACTACAATTATTGGCCTGACCTCTGGTGAAAAAAAGAAAAAAATTAAAAAACCTTTACTACATCAAAGCTAGAGTCCTATTATTATCTATTAGGTTACAAAACTAATTTGGGTGGAGAGCAACATGTTTATATATATATATTTAAAAAAAAAAAAGAAGTGATTATACATATAAATTTCAACCAATTGGTATTGAATAGTTTCCTAAAGTATGCTAAATACTAAGTGGGCTGAATATGTGCCATCCAAATTCTTGTAATTTTTATGCCACCATTATTGTTGAGATTAGAGTGGTTAATCAGAATTTCACGGGCTTCTTTAAATTTTCTTTTATACCAGGTTTTTGTATGATGTAAAGAGAAGGTACTTTTCCAATCAATTTTGTGTAGGGTGTTGAGAGCATGATCTGAGAGGCCTGCTCACCAAAATTGTTATATTTAATGTGTCTTTTGTGTTCTTTTTTATGTATAGGGATTGTATGTCCAGTTTCACCAATATAAGGTAAGTTACAGGTGCAGTAGATGCAATAAACTCCAGGATGTGCCAGTGGGAGGAGAGGATCCTCCCATAATAGATAATAATAATAGGGCTCTAGCTTTGATGTAGTAAAGGTTGTTTTTTTTTTTTTTTCACCAGAGGTCAGGCCAATAATTGTAGTAACAGTTAGTCAGTAACTTTAGCAAACTATATAGATTGTAGTGCAGCTTGTTTCTCTATATATATTGTGTATGCTAGAGATGATAACCTTGATATGAAGGTCAAAATGTCGAGTGTTGATTTTGGTGTATATTAAATTAAAGTTTTACTCTATAACACAGTAGTTGTCGCCATAATTTTTCAAAAAGGTATATGGGGAATTGAGCAAACTTGATGTTAATAAGGCTGCGGGACTTCATAGTATATCACCACATATTTTGAAAGAATGTGCGAGGAAGTTGACATCTACCTTGACATATTTGTTCAATATGAGTCTTACAAGTTCCAAAGGAGTGGAAGGAAGGCAAAATTCATAAGGGAGATGACAGAACTCAAGCATCAAATTATAGTCCAATCTGCATTAGGTGTTGTGGTTCAATTGTTGGAGAGATTAGCAAGAACAAGGATCCAGAATTGGGTTGACAACAGTAGTATTATCTTTGATGGACGGCACTTATTTGCTAAGGATTAGTCATGTTTTGATAATCAGCTTACTACAATAAGGTAACAGCTGCACTGGATGATGGGAATAGGTACACAGTAATGTACTTGGATTTTGCAAAGGCTTTTGATAGATTACTGCATGATAAGTTGATAGTCAAACTAAAGTGGATGGAGTTGGATATTAGAATAGTGCATTGGATTGGAGATTGACTATCTGATAGACATCTGCAAGTTGTGTGTGGAAAAGTAATATCCCAGAAGAAGAAAGTTGCTAGCGGTGTACCTCATGATTCTGTTTTAGGACTGTTGTTTAGCCTGTATTATTATTATTGTTCCGCGAAACTCCAAGGAGTCGACAGACTCATCGAGAGAGGCCCTAACATCATGTCTGGAACAACTATTCAACATTCACACAGTATCTATCATATCTTGCCTTGAACTCATTCACGGTCGTAGCACCCACAACAGACTCTGGAAGCTTATTCCACTCATTCACCACTCTCCAAGTAAAAAACTAGCTCTAACACCCTTGTCAACCACGCTCTTGCCCAGCTTCCATGCATGGCCCCTAGTCCTCCCACCACCAGTCATATTTTCAAAAATATCTTCTGGATCAATCTTATAAAAACCTTTCAGTAATTTGAATGTCTCAATCATATCACCCCTCCTTCGCCTATCGTCCAATTTCTGCAACCCACAAATCCTCAACCTATTCTCATAAGGTTCATTCCACAGTCCTGCTATCATCTTGGTCACTCGTCTCTGGACCCTCTCCACTTCCTCACCATCACGAAGAAACCCTGGTGCCCATAACTGGGCACAAAGTCCAGATGGGGTCTTATCAAGGCTCGATACAGAGGAACAACAACTTGTTTGTCTCTGCATGTTAAAGTATTTTTCATAAGCCAAGTGATTTGGTGAGCTGTTTTAGTCACTTTTGCAATGTGCCCCCTAAACTTCAACTCCCTATCCACCAGCACTCCCAAATCTCTGGCCTCATCAATCTCCTGGAGTACGGTTCCACCAATGCGATATACTGCTGCTGTTCTTTTCACCCCAAAGTGCATAATCGTACACTTTGCCACATTAAACTGACATCCATTTTTCCTAGCCCAATCCTCCAAACTATCCAAATCATCCTGTAAAATTTTGACATCCTGTGCACTCACAATTGCTCTACCCAACTTTGCATCATCAGCAAACAAGTGAACACTTCCTCTCAAATCCTTTCCAATATCATTGATGAACAAATTGAAAAGCAGTGGTCCAAGAACAGAGCCCTGCGGCACTCCACTAGTCACAAGACATCTTTTTGACTCCACTCCTGAATAGACCACTCTCTGGTATCTCTCCATCAACCACCCTCCTATCCATCTTACCAACCCTATAACTATCCCCATCTGCTCCAGTTTACTGATTAGGGTTCCATGTGGTATCCTGTCAAAGGCCTTGGCAAGGTCCAGTAGTATCACTGTAAACCCATTACCCCTATCCAGTTCAGCTGTCACTGTGTTATAAAACGTGAGCAAGTTACTGATGCATTATCTACCCTTCACAAAACCATGTTGTCCCCTATACAATATCCCATTTTCATCTATCCAATCCTGTATTCTTTTCTTGACTAATTTCTCTAAGACCTTGACAACGGTTCCTGAAATGCTAATCGGTCGGTAATTTACAACAGCAGTCTTGGAACCACCTTTATGCAGTGGAACTATTTTCCCCTCCTTCCACCCACTCGGGACTAACCCGGGCCCGAGACTCAAATTAAACAAAATGGTCAAGGGGTACTGACAATTCTTTAGCTGCTTCTCGTACTACACGAGCTGGTATGCCATCCAATCCCACAGATGTATTGACATTGAGGTTATGCAATAGACTACTCACCTCCACTTCATTCACCACAATTCCCGTATAATCTACTGGTTTATTCGTTTCTGCAATGTCACCACCTGGATGATATATTCTTGCAAAGTGCTCACTCAGTAACTCAGCTATCTCAACTGATTCAGTTACCTCCCTACCATTGGCATTCTTTAAAATCATTCTGCCATGTACATTTTTCCTTTTACTTGCTACATATCTAAAAAACTGTTTAGGATTCTCTTTAGCCTGCATGGCCAATGTTCTTTCGTAATCCTTTTTTGCTTTTCTTACCACACTCGTCACCCTTCTGGCCTGCGCTTTATACCGTTCATGTGCCTGCCGGTCACCTTTCTCCTTAAATTCCCTCCATAGTTGTTTCTTTTTTTGCAACTCAAGCTTAATGGTGTTATTCATCCATTTAACCCCTACTTGATTTATTATTTGGACTCTAGGTATACAATCAGCCATTGCTTCATGCAAGCACTTCCTAGCTACCTCCCATGCACTATCAACTTCTAGTCCTTGCAGTTGTACATGCCATGGCACTGAGCCAATCAAACTCCTAAGCTTGTCATACTTTCCCGCCCGATAATTCCACATGTACCCTGTCTTAATTGAAAATTCTACACCTTTAGCCACCTCCCAAGTCAAGATCTTATGATCACTCTCACCGATTGGTGGCAATGTGGTCATATTTGTTAGAGCCAAATCCTCAGATGTAATTACTAGGTTAAGCACTCTCTGACCCCTAGTATTTTCCATTACATGCTGTCGCAGATAGTTATCCCTTAATAACCGCATAAAATCCAATTCCTTCCTCCCATGTGTCCTCTTTTCTCTTTAATCAATGCGACCATAGTTGAAATCTCCCATAATAATCACCCTCCTTCCACTCATTTCTTCTATTTGCTTGTACATACTGTCACCACCATCTTTTCCATCACCTGGTCTATAGCAGCACCCAATTGTATATTTCGTTCTGCTAGCCACAATCTCACACCAAATGGCCTCAAATGTGCTCTTTTCTCTATCCTGCAATTCAACTTCTATTCTCCTTGGCTGTAGCTCATCAGCTATCATCAACAATACTCCTCCCCCCATTTTATTCTCTCTGTCATTCCTGAACACACTATACCAATCACATTCAATCCCACTAGCTATATCATCTACAGTCAGCCATGTTTCACTAATACCAATAACCTGTGGTCTGCAAGTGCCAACCATGGCCAAAAACTCTTCCTTCTTGTTCCTAATACTCCTAGTATTAGTGTACATGAATTTAAGACCCCCCATTAGCCCCAACCCTACCTTGATGCCTTATATTAACTATCCCACTCTGGTTTGTTGTACTTATTTGCTCTAGCATATTATATTCATTCTTACATTCAACTGCCTCCCTAAGGACTGTATATCTACTCCCCCCCCCCCCCTTAACAAATCTAGTTTCCCTGAATTTGCACATCCACTACATTCAGCAACACTCTCTCAAGTCTTCTTACACCATAACCATTCAAATGCAGGCCATCCATCTTATATAGATCCTTTCGCCCATCAAACTCACTCCACACGTCCACAAATTCCACACCACTCGTCATACATAACCCACTCATAAAGTCATTCGCAATTATGGCCCTCCTTTTAAACTCACTGTCATACCGTGGCAAAAGACTAATCATTCTAACTCTCTCACTCTTTTCTTTTGCTACCGCAAACAATTCATTCAGGTCTTCTATCATTTCCATTTTATCTCCTTTCAAATCATTCGTACCTGCCACAACAATCATTTCTTTTACCTTTCCTTTTGCTCTCTAATAGACTCAGTTACATCCTTTATGGTCGCACCAGGTTGGTACGATTTTGTCAAATCCTCTACTAACACACCTCATACTAACGAGTCTCCATACAGCACTCTATCCTTCATTTTGTTCATGTTCACATTCATATGCCTATTTTTCCTGTCATACCTTTTATTACTGGTTGGTTCATTCAGTCGACCTTTGTTCATGCACTCTAGCTGCTGTTTTGCCCTTTCTATCGCACCATTCAACAACGCGATCTCACTCAATGCATCTATCTCATCTTTTTTATTCTCTGAGAAACCATTAATACTATCATTCACACTTTCTACGCTCTCATAATTCTCATGTACCACCTTGCCGTTTCTTGTCATATCGCTATTTTCTTCATTCTGAAGTTTGACAAAATTATCACACTCACGATCCGAAATACACTTCAATTCCTCATTCTCCCTACATTTTCTACACACATTCAATCCTTTATTATCATCTATCCACACTCCGACTGCACTTCGTAAAGCGTACATTTCACAGCTAGTACACTGACTCATTTCTTTTATACTACCGTTCTTTGATAAAGATGGCGAACCATCATTACTGGCTGCCATTTTCCTTCGTACAGGTGCCATAATTATTGCAATGTGTTTTATCAAATAATAAGTTATAACACACCAAAAACACACAAATAGACACACTAAAATATGCAAGGCAAACAAAACCACGCAATATTAAGTAATTTTATCAACGATAACTGAAAATAATACTTACCTTATCAGGAGCTTGCACGAACACTACACACTACGATATCCCTTATGTTAATGATATTAGGAGAAAACTTGAATGGGGATATTTAGTTGTTTGCAGTGATGCAAAATTGGGATCAAACTATGAGGAGGGGAGCAAATCTTCTGAAATACAAGAAGACTTCAATAGATTGAGTGATTGGGAATGGAAATGGGGAATGTCAGTTTAGTGTTGGGAAATGTAAGGTTTTAAATTTTGGGAAGCAAAGATGGGATGTAGAATTTATGCTTGGTAGGGATATATTGTTTTTGGTAGAAAATAAGAGATCTTGAGGTGCTGGTAGATAAGGATCTAAAATTTAGTGGCCACATTGCCAAAATTGTGAGGAAACACATCAAATTCTGGGAATGATGCAGAGGACAATGATTTATAGAAGTAAGGAGATTCTTGTTCCATTTTATAAGACCTTGGTTAGGCCACACATGGCCTACTGTGGACAGATTTGGTCCCTAGTTAATAAAAGGATGAAGAGATATTGGAAAGGCTCCAGAAGCAATTGACTACTTTCTGATCTCTGGAATGTTGATATGAAGAAAGGTTGAAAAGATTCAATTTACAGAATGATATTGGGAAGAATAAGAGGTCATCCTTGAAAGCTGTATAAGGAAAGTGTGAGCAAGGGAGTGAAAAGCAGGTTTTTTGCATGGAGAGTTGTTAATGATTGGAAATGCCTTGCCAGAATGTGGTGTCTGCAATGAATTTTGAATGCATTTAAGGTTAGGTATGAGCTGCCTGTATGATAAACAGACCTCCTAGGTGGATCTTTTACTCTATTGGGTCTTAGGATAATAATAATAATAATTTCTCTCTTTCCTTTTTCCTCTCACATTCCTTCTTCATGAACACTATTCTGGTTAAGGTTTGTTTTTTCTAGATTTATTTGGTGTCACCATATTTTCTATCAACTCCTTTTTTTTGTCTCTTCCTCCTCAAATTTCATTTCATATATTCTTCTTGGTATTCTTTCTACATTTTTTGTATTTATATGTTCCAAACCACTTCAAGTGAGAGTTCACAAACATTTCTTCAACACATTCTTGTCTCAAACCATTCCTATTGTTAACATTTCTTATCATCAAATTCCTGTTATATATTTATATATATATATATACACGCTCAAGGGATGTACAGGATATGATAGTAATACATGAAAAATTTACATCATTATTAATTTCCTATCTACAATTTTCCTCCAAATCAGTCTGTTACTTGTCAAGACTCCAATATTATCAGATCTTATATTTCTGTCTTCTAAGGCACTTTTTACTGTATCAATCCACCTATATCTTGGTCTTCCTCTAGGTCTTTTTCTTGTCAACCTAGCAGAGAACACTTGTTTTGCTCATCTTATCTCTCCCATTCTGTTTAAGTGACCATACCACCTGAGATTAGATCTGCTAACACATTCCTGGATGCTGACAAGGTCAAGTTATTTGCTAATATCCTCGTTTTTGATATGATATTGCCATTAATGCCATCTGCTCAGGCCCCTAATCTTTCTCAGGACTCTCATATCTGCGGCCTCTAGTCTTTGGTCAAGTGTTTTACTTCTGACCCAGCTCTCAGATCCATAAGTTAAAACTGGTTTGACACTGTCTTGTATACAGCTAATTTAGTGTTTTGCCTAATTTCTCTCTTATTCTATATAAATTTATTCAGTTGACTTCCTACCATACCAGCTTTGTTGATTTTGTTGTCTATTTCCATATTTAATTTATCTTCTTAATTATTTCTGCCTATTTTCATTGTCTTTATCTTTTTAATGCTGACCTTCATACCATATCTATTACAATAGTTATTCAATTTAGTCAGGGAATCTTGGAGACTTGTAGCAGATTTATTTAGAAGTATAACATCATCTACATAAAGCAAAGAGCTGACATTAACATCTCGAATTTTGATATCAGGTTTAATACCACTTTCCTTTATAATGTGATCAATATAGATAATGAATAACAGAGGGGATAATATACATCCTTGTCTGAATCCAGGCTTAACATTAAACCACCTTCCTGTACTTCAATTCTAATTGCTGACTTACAACTCAAATAAAGACTATGTGGCATTTTGAATAGCTTCTCTCTCTCTTGGCACCTTGTCATATGCCTTTAACAGATCTACAAAACGTAAATACAGATCTTTGTTATATTTCCATGATTTCTGAACTATCTGTCGTAAAGTGAAAATCTGATCCTGACAGCCTCTGTTTGGCCTGAATCCAGCTTGTTCTTCACCAAGCTTCTCTTCCACAATCCTCCTCAACTGTTTCTTAAGTATACTTGCATATATCTTACAAGGAACACTCAGTAATGAAATACCTCTGTAATTCTCACATTCAGTTTTATTTCCTTTTTATATATGGGTATTATGAGAGCTCTACTTCAATCATCTGGAATTCATTACTCTGTCCAGGCCTTCTGAACTATGCAGTGCAGCCACTGTAAGACTTTTATACCTCCATACTTGAGGATTTCTGATCGAATATCATCTACTCCTGTTGCCTTTCCACATTTCAGACTTTTGATGGCTTTTTCTACTTCAAGTATGGATGTGTATTCCTGACTGCATGCCTGGTCAGTGTTTTTTACCACTGTGTTGTCATCACTGCTTGTTTGATTTAGCAATTTTTCGAAGTAATTACTCCATACTTCAAGGATATCTTTTTTCTCCTGTTTGCATGTCACCTTTATCATCTAATTCCTTTTACAGCACGATTCCCTCCATTTCTGAGCTTCAACAACCTCCAGAATATCTTGTAACCTTCTTGATATTTATTTTCTATATTCTTACTAAGGTTCTCCAATGGCATTTGTTTAGCTAGTTTTACACAGTTTATTATTATTACGTGACACCTCCAGGGAGTCTGAAGACTCATCGAGGAAGGACACCTACTTTACATCTCTCTGTTTCCACCCCTCAATCTACCAGTGCCATCTACTGCCTGCCGCCTACACTACTGGAATTTCCACTGACAATCACAAACATCCATGCCCACGGCAGAATTCGAACCCTCAGCCTTTTGGCTGGAGAGTGGATACGCAAACTGCTCGGCCAACCAGGCCGTCAGCTTTCTTACTTTTGTCTCTGTATTCTCTAAGAACACAAGCTGACTTATTTGCCAGGAACTTTTGATATGCTTTCTTCTTTTCCTTCACTGCCCCTTTGACTTCCTGAATACAATTTGGTGTGTCCACCGTGAAGTTCGGATTTTTTTATCCTTGCAGACATCTTCACCATATGCCTCTCTGGCTGAATCAATTAATGTTTTCTTCAGGGCTTGCCACTGAATCTTCAAGGTTTGTTTCATGTTCTCAAACTCTTTCATTTTTTCTTCAATAATGTTTGTGTATTTTAGTCTACAGTTAACATCTGAGAGCTGCTCAACTTTTATTCTCTTTAAAACTTTCTTAAATGTTCTTCTTTTCAATATGAAATTCAATTTTATCCTGATCAAGACTAAATGGTGTTCTCTTCCAATTTCAAATCCTCTGTACACTCTGGCGTCCTGCACCAGGGGGAAAACATCACCATCAACAATGGCATAGCCAATAATACTTTCCTTATTCCTTGCCTCTTTTCTCCATTTGAATTTGTGCACATTTTTATGTTGGAACATTGTGTTAGTAATAACCAGTCCATTTCCTGAGCAGAAATCCAACAGATATTTGCCATTATTATTAGCTTTGCTCTTTTTCTCCAAATTTTCCTAATATATTTTTGTATGTCTGACAATCATTTCCTGCTCTGCTATTCTCTGCATTCCTTTGAAGGCTATGGAGGTCTCCTTTCAGTTATATAGCTTTGACCTTGAAGCACCCCTCCATTTTTTACTCTATCTCTTTTTTTTTCTCAACATTGTCCTTAAAACTTACATTTTCATATTTTGTATTCTATTTCTGATATTTCTGTTTGTTAGTCTCTATATCTCTGCTACATTAAGAAAAAATATACTAAAAGTAACTTCTGTTAATCAAAAGCTTGCACTTCAGTGGAAAATTACTGTCCTAAAGCAGACTTATACCATTTAAAAATGGTTTGGTCCTGTGAAATCCACTTCCTTATCTTTCTAATCTAAACTTTCATCACTAGAAAGTACTTCCCAAATGTTTTGGAGTGTTCACTACACTTCAGGATTTGCCCATTGAGCTTATCTCTATGATTTAAAACCCTGTTTCCACTCTTCTTACTATAATAGTTCTGTATTACACTGTTCCATTTGTCCAATTTATTCTGTAAATCTTCAGAATATGGCCAAATCGTCACATCATCTGAAAACACAGCTATTTCTCATTTCTAGTCATTGACTATGTGCATGACACTATTCATCACAACAATGAAGATAAAATGCTTCCTTGTCACAATCCATTATTAAGTGTAAACCACTCCAATTTTCCAAATTTAGTTTTTATAAAATTTAAAATTTTATAAAAACATTCTTGAACATGATTATTTCTTGTTTTTATAATGCCTATCTTTTCCAAACTAGTTCTTGTTGAACCCAATTCTTCTTGGCTTTCCGTATTAGGCAATTGTTTGCTTGTAACATTTTTAAGGGTTTAAAAAGTCTTCTGCCCATCTCCTCCTGGGTCTTTCTCTTGATCGATGTCCCTTTGGTTTATATTTCCAAACAATATTTGGCCATCTGTCCTCATTCATTATTTCCATGTGGTTTTCCTAGTTCTTTGTATAGTTTGTGATGTTTTCTGTTATGTTAATTATGGATAACTGTTTTCTTATTTCTTCATTTCTTAACATGTCTATTCTTTTATAGCCTGCAAGCAGTCTTAGGAACTTCATTTCTGCAGCTTCCACTTGTCTCTTATCTCGTTCTCCCCCAAGTCCATGTTTCACTTCCATATTTCAGAATTGGTTTGGCTATTATTTTATGTAGTTGGGTTGTTCTAGACATCTGTTTACTGAAGTGTCTATTCAAATTTCCAATGGCTGCTAGGAATTTTTGCTTTTTATATGCGATGTCAGTTTCTCCATTGGGGCTTATGTAATTTCCTGGATATGTAAATTTGTTCACTCTTTCTATTACTCTGTTGTGGAAGTTTGCATCTTTTAATTTCTTTACTTTGAAATGCTTTTGATTTTGTTTTCTTTATTGAGATTTTCATGTCATACTGTTCTATTGTTTTGTTCAATACGTGTAGATTTTTCTGTAATTGTCTTCATTTTCAGCAAAAATAACTTTATCGTCAGGTTAAAGGCTGATTAATTCTTTATTTCCTATTTTAATTCCTATGATTTTGTTTTTCCTCCATTCTCTTGAAATATTTTTCATATATATATATATATATATATATTGAAGAGTATTGGAGATAATCCACTTCCTTGAATGAGACCTCTATTTAATATTAAAATTAAATACAAAATTAATAATTAATAACGGAAAACTCACATAGAAAGATTATTTAATAGTATAATTTTTGCCTGTGTGTCACAGGCATCTTCAGTACATTCTAAGCTCAAATTAAACAATAACTGACAATTCCAAAAAGCGCCACCTAAGTAGCTGGTGTAAGATAACTAAAAAGGTTAATACATTTCCTAACAACAAGAACAAAAAATAATAATAAATAAATAATAAAAATAAAAAAATGCATACAATAAAAAGTTAGGAAAGATTAGCTGATTTATAAAGTACTATCTCCCATAAAGGGGATAGGCGTAAGCCGTCGGATCTGTTTAAGTTTCTTTATAAAGGCGTTCAATGAGGAACTGACTTTTGTGAAGGACTCTTGTTTTTCTCCAATGAACTCTATGTCTAGTGAAGATGGCATGTTCTGCAAGTCCAAACTTTTCAGGTTTAAAATATTCAATATAAGATTGGTGTTTTTTTAGCCGAATAGAGGTAGATCTTCCTGTTTGTCCGAAATAAGATAATCCACAAGAGTACGGAATCTGGTAGACACCTGGATAATTACGGTGTGGAGGCTTGTCCTTAGGAGAAGTGAGAAAGGTGAAGATTTTTCTAAACGGTCAAAAGGCAACAAAAAATATTCAGTGGTTTTAAAACTTTTGCTATACATTCACTAATGCCTTGTACATAAGGGATAGGAATGCACGTTATTTCTTCTGTATTTGAAGAGGAAGACATCTTAAAAAATCTACTCAAAGCTCTTTTAATGAAGCAATTCTTATAACCATTAGATAGAAAGGAAGAAGTTATATATTGCAGTTCTTTCTGTAAAAGATCGTCTGAAGAACAAAAGGAGTGGGCCCGATGAACCAGTGTTTTAATAGTTCCTGCCTTTTGACTGGGATGGTGATGAGATTCAGCATGGATATAATGACCTGTATGAGTCTTCTTTCTATAGGCTGAGAAATGTAGGTTACCATTCTGGTTGACGAAGAATTAGAAGATCTAAACAGGCTAACTGCTTATTTGATTCTACTTCTAGGGTAAACTGGATCCTAGGATGAAGTGCGTTTAACTTAGTGAGAAACTGTTGAAGTTCATCAGAAGAATTCCATACAGCAAAAATGTCATCGACATATCTGAACTAATGAGTAGGTCTGGGAGAAATGTTGTAAAAGATACGTTGTTCAAAATGTTCCATAAACAAATTGGAGATAGCAGGAGAAAGAGGATTGCCCATTGCTGTTCCTTCAATTTTTACAACTTATTTTTAAAGGAAAAATAACCAGAATGTATTACAAAATCAAATAATTTTACAATGTCTGAAGGAAATTCCTGTTGCATTAATTCAATGCAATCTTCAGACAATCTTTTACAGAAAGAACTGCAATATATAAGTTCTTCCTTTCTATCTAATGGTTATAAGAATTGCTTCATTAAAAGAGCTTTGAGTAGTTTTAACACGTCTTCCTCTTCAAATACAGAAGAAATGATGAATATTCCTATCCCTTATGTACAAGGCATTAGTGAAGCAAAAGTTTTAAAACCACTGAATATTTTTGTTGCCTTTTGACCGTTTAGAAAAATCTTCACCTTTCTCACTTCTCCTAAGGACAAGCTTCCACACCTTAATTATTCAGGTGTCTACCAGATTCCGTGCTCTTGCGGATTATCTTATTACAGACAAACAGGAAGATCTGCCTCTATTCGGCTAGAAAAACACCAATCTTATATTGAATACTTTAAACCTGAAAAGTCCGGACTTGCAGAACATGCCATACAGAATGTCCCATGAGGAACAAAAGTCGGTTCCTCATGGAACGCCTTTATAAAGAAACATGTGAAACTTTACTTCATTCTCCTAACTTAAACAGATCTGACGGCTTACGCTCATCCCCTTTATGGGAGATAGTACTTTATAAATCAGCTAATCTTTCCTAACTTTTTATTGTATGCATTTTTTATTTTTATTATTTATTTATTATTATTATTAGTTTGTTGTTGTTGTTAATCTTTGTACGTGAGTTTTCCGTTATTAATTTTGTATCGATATGTCTACTCACAGTATACCTCTTTTAAAATTTATTAAAATTAAAATTAAATTAATTTTAATATAGCTTTCTTCTGTTATATTTGCTATTGCTTTTGTGGTTTGAGGTGGAACTTTCAATTCATACAGTATATTGATTAATTTTGTTCTGTTGATTTGATCATATGCTTTCTCATAATCTAGAAAGGCCATATATGTTGGCGGGCTATATTCTATTATTTTTTCTATAATTTGATGTAAATGTGGGATCTGTGCAGGATCTTCCTTTCCTAAAGCCGTATTGTTCTTCTCCAATAATTTCCTTGGCCCATGATGTTAATTTACTTTTAATTATATCTAGATATATTTTATATCATGTATTTAATAAGGATATTCCTCTGCAGTTTCTGCAATCCTTTCTGTTTACCTTTTTTGAATATGTTTATGACTATTGCTGTCTTCCATTCTTGTGGAATGTTTCCTTCTTCTCATATTCTGTTTAGAAATTTGATTAATCGTAATTGAAATGGTTCAGAACTGTATTTGTATTGTTCTGAATTTATTCCATCTTCTCCTGTAGCTCTTCTTTTTTTAGTTTTTCCAATATTTTCTTTAGATTATTTAACTGTATTGGTTCTTCATTTGTTTCTTGACTTATTACTTGTTTTATTTCAATTTAATTATTATTTTTTAGTATTTTTATATATATTTTATAATATATTATTATTGTTTAGAAGCTGGGTGTAGTGATCGGTCCATTCTTTTGTAGAGGGCTTTCTAATTGTAGATCATCCTTTGTTTCTTGAGTCTTTTTTTTTTAATGATTTTATAGCTCTTTAGTTGAGGTCCATTTATGTCATTCTCTAATCTTGATACAAATTTTTCCCAGTCTTCTGATTTTCCTGGTTTCTCTTCTTGCCATTGCTCTGATTCTTTTTATATTCTATTTCATTTCCTATGGTTCTGTCATTTAACCGTTTAAGGTAGATTTCTTTTTTCTTTCTTATTAAAGATTCTATTTCTGGGTTCCAGGTTCATAGTCCTTTCCTTTTTCTTTGCAGTTTTGTTCCTATTGTTTCATATGCTGCTTGTTTTACTATTTTTTTAATGTTTTGCCATTCATTTTCTATATCTGTATCTTTGTTTATTTTCTTTGTGTGATTTGTAAGTCATCTTTGATATAGTTCTGATTTACTGTCTTGCTGTAACAGTTCTATGTTAAATTGCTCCTGCTTTTGTTTTTGTGTTCTTGTGTTGTTTCTGTTTCTCTGGTGTGGGATCTTAATAGTACTGATTAATATATAGCAGTGAGAGTCGATATTGCATCCTCTGTATACCCTGCAATTTCTTGCCAAAGTCTTTAGTTTTTCACCCACTATTATATAGTCAATGTTACTTTTATATCCTCTGGCTTCCCATGTATATTTATCTTTATGTTTCGTTATTATTATGTTTATGTCATTTTTATTATTTTATTTATTTATTTGTATTTTAAAAATTTATTTTTTACAAAGTCTGGAAATTCTGCTCTAGAATCCAAACATGAAGTTTTTCAAGTCATTTCAGGCTTTCGATAGACAGGGAAGGGTCAGGCCAGACTGCGTGATGAAATTCTTCTCCAACCTAAAGACAATATCAAACATCCATGACCATGATAGGATTTGAAACTGTGGCTTGCTTGGATAGAGAGCAGATGGTATCTGGAGAGTTCATCGAAAAGGCAATTCATCGAAAGACAATTCATCGAAAAGGCAATTCATCGAATGAACAATTCATCAAACGACAATTTGTTGCAAATGCAATTCATCGAAAAAACAGTTCACTGAAAATTTTAAATTTTCGATAATGTTATGAGAAAATTGATCCATTTAGAACAAAACCTGAACTGTGAATAAGGAGATTACAATGCTACTTTCATAGGGAAAAATTATAGAATAATATGGTTTCTTATAGTCTTTCTTGTCCGATAACTGTTTCATGTCTGTTCATGGGACTGATTTGCCTGTTTCCGGAAGAAAAGCCCAGCCGTATCTATATTATGCCAGCTAACTTACCTTTAGCAGAACAGGACTGATAAAAATTATGCGTAAATGGGATCCAACTACCCAAGTCTTTCTAACTAAACGGCTTCATTTTTACCGACTGAACTATGCAGGCTTCATTATTATTATTGTTGCTAGTAGTAATATGCGACTTCAATATAGCAATTATTATGGGATAAATTTTACTCGGATTCGCTGTTTGAAACTTTTACAAGAAAATGTCGAACGGTTGTTCCAGTTTTCAGTTCAAAGCGACAAAGAAATAATGTGTCCAAATTACAATAACTCTCTGACTTAAATGACTTAGTAGAAGTTGTTGGTACAAGAAGCTGTCTGCATGGTTCAATTTTTGTTCTAAATGGATTACTTTTACCATAACATTATTAAAAAATTTTAAATTTTCGGTGAATTGTTTTTCGATGAATTGCATTTTCCACGAATTGTCTTTCGATGAATTGCATTTTCCACGAATTGTCTTTCGATGAATTCGCTTTTCGATGAATTTTCCTGTAACTGAGCAGATATATTACAATAGACTAGCAAATACATGAAGAAGAAAGGAAATTTATAAGTTTTGGAAGGATAGTTATCTTTGATAGCATGTAAAAGAGGGAACTGGTAAATGCTGAATATGGTGACCTTATGTACAACTGTAAATAAGGCACTTTTGTACCTCTGGTTGAAGAAAGAGTCTGCACAGTTGTTTACAGGAGTTGATGGGAATGTAGGGTTTTCTCTTAGAAAATGATGAATCTGAAAATGCAAAGTTAACTTGAATTGGTATTACAGAACTGTAAATTTGAAATAATATAATGACGGAGAGAACTCAAGGGAAAGACATGAATACTGCATGGGTAAAAAGCGCCAAATGATACTTGAGAAGAACAGTGGTTTACAAATCCCCAGAGTTAGAAGCTTAAATTGAATGCAAGTTAAATGGATGAATAGCATTATTAACTAGGAACTACAAAAAACAAATAAGTATGCATGAGACAGATGGGTCATTCTATTGCCCAAGTGGTAAGAACCCTAGGGTTCTTGAGGGCAACTGTATCAAGGATCTACTACAAGTATACCATCAATGGATGTACCAGCACACAGCAAGCAAGTGGTGGCTGACAACAGGGCATTGATGACTGGGATTAATGTAGACTGTCCAGGCTCGTACAAAGCATCAACGAGCGAGCAGTATGGCATACCCATACCCTGCATAGAATGGGCTACAGGAGCCAGCACATCATCAGGCATTGCCGTCACCTGGTGTCAGGATCATGAAAACTGGATTTCTGCGGAGTGGACCAGAGTCGTGTGGCCTGATGAATCTCATTATCAGTTGTACCAAGCTGATGGGGGGGAGAGGGGGGGAGTGTTGACAGCATGACCACCAAGGTCAGCTATGTTTAAGGAGATGGTGGCTCTGTGATGGTTTGGGAAACCTTCTCATGTGACACATTAGGTCTCTTAGTGTGTTTGGAAAAATCCTTAAACACTGTGAGCTACCAGCATGAAAGCTATAAAAGTGTGAGCTACACACTTTTATGGCTTTCATGCATCCTACAGCTGATGGTCTGTTTCAGCAGAACAATGTGTCACCCCCACTGGGCCACAACCACTCAGACATGACTCAAGGAACACTCATCTAAGTTTGGGATCATCCACTGGACCCAAGGTCCCAAGATTCAAATCTGATCAAATTTCTCTCTCTCTCTCTCTCTCTCTCTCTGGGATTCCATAGAGCAAGACATTAGATCTATATATCCAGGACAATGTTTAAGGTGCAGTTGTGGACAATGCTGCAACAAGCATGGCTCGAATTACCTCTGGCAACTCTCTGGCATCTGGTGGAGTCAATGCCTTGGAGATCACAGGCTGTTATTTCTGCTAGAGGAGGTAGGAATTTAAGTTAAGGAGAATAATTTAAATGCAGATAAAAAAACAATCATAGTTTGGTAGTGTTATTCAAATTATAGAACAACTGCTTTGTTAGCATGTATCATATAGAAATGGTATAATACCTGGTTACTGAGGTGTGTGTGTGGATGGTATGGATCTTAAAAATATTGCAAATTTTTATTGTTAATACAGCAGTAGGATGAATGGAATATCCGTGCATGTGTAAAATAGTGTGAATTAGTAGTACCTTTGCCATGGTTGTTTACTGTGAGTCTTAACTTTAATACAAAATCATAGAGATGAGTGAGGTCCTTGCACAAAGGTCAACACCAAAAAAGATGATAACAAATTATAAAGAAGTTACTATTTCTGCAGTGGTCACTGAAGTCTTAGAAAGTTTAGAAACAGATAATAATAATATGAACCTTTACTGGAAATAACATGGCTTTGTGAAGAGGATATTTTGTCTTAGTAATCCACTTACATTTTTGAATAAAGTTACTTGAGTTGGATAAGGATAGTGACTACACAGTAATACTACCAGACTTCATGTAGGCTTTGATAGAATACTGTGCTATAAAATCATTACATAAATTATTGAGATTAATTGAGATAAATTATTAAGATCATTACATAAATTGCTGGCCTGGTTGGCCGAGTGGTTAGTGTATCTGCTCTCCAGCCAAAAGGCTGCGGGTTCAAATCCCGCCATGGGCGTGGATGTTTGTGATTGTCTGTGAAAATAATAGTGGTGGTGGTTGGGGGATAGATGGCATTGGTGTAGATGATGAAGGTAGTTGCGGTTGGTGCAGTGGTGGAGACAGAGAGTTGTAGAGTAGGTGCCCTCTCTTGATGAGTCTTTGGACTCCCTGGAGGTATTATGTAGTAGTAGTAATAATCATAATAAATTAGAATGCTTGGAAGTAGTTTGTTGGTATAGACAAGAGAGTGTCATGCCCAACAGATATCAAAAAATAAGGTATAGGGAATCTGATTCAAAGAGAATGAAGGTGATAAATGACTGCCATATGTCTCTATCCATGAGTTAGTATTGTGAATTTGTATTAATTATATTCTGCTTGACAAGGAAAATATGCTCTAAACAAAAGAATCAAGTAAATGCTAACTTCAGTTTAGCAGCAAACTATAAGAGATAGTTTGCTGCTAACTGAAGAGGATAAGATTGTTAGAAGATGGAAAGAAATCTACACTTTTCTACACTTAAAATCTCACTTTGATGAGATTTTAAGTGTAGAAAACAATGTAACTGACATTGTAAGAAGTTCAATACTGGAAAAGAACCTCTTATAAGCATAATTTAAATATTACATTTCAACCTGTATCTTAAAATGAAATAACAAACATAATAGAGAAAATGAAAAGTATAAAGGATTTGAGCAATGATAATATAGCAATAGAAATGCTTAAGACAACTAAAGAAACTACTGCTGATAAACTTCAAGTGATCTTTAACAATGCGCTAGAGACTGAATTGATGCCTAAATAGTGGAAAGAAGCAATGATAATTATAATCCTTAAGAAAAGATATCTCACTAGATTTGAGAATTGGAAGGGAATTAATCTGTCAATACCTGCAAAAATTTTGTAAAATATTGATGAATAGGATTAAAAATGAAGTAGAGAAGATATTAAGGCACATAGCAGGTTATAGAACTATATATATATGACATTTTTACTTTAAGGAACATCATTGAACATAGCATAGAACTTAGAAGCCCATTATACCTGAATTTTATAGATTTTGCTAAAGCATTCGACAGTATTGGTAGAGAAACTTTATTTAATTTTTAAAAGTTATGGAATTCCTGACAGATATATGAGAATAATCAAAGAAATATACAAGGAAAGTAAAAGTTGTGGTACTGCACTGCAAGCAACATCTTGAATAGCTTGGGATAAGATCTGGTATTAGACAAGGTTGTGTAATGTCTGGTTTATTGTTTAACATAGTCAGTGATTGGATTATGAGAAAAGATACAGGTGCAAGAAGAGGAATTAAATGGAATCCTATGTCACAGTTAAAATATCTAGATGATGTTGATGACATAGTTTTGATATCATCAAAATACAATGATATACAAAGAAAATCGGAAGACTTTTATAGAACAGCTGAAATGATTGGTCCTAAAATAAATATGACTAAATCAAAAGTTCTTAAACTAAACAGCAAATGCCACAAAGAAATCAAAATCAATCATCATGCTATAGAATAAGTTAAGAATTTTCCATGCTTGGGAGCAAATGTAAATACTCAAGTTGAAACTGATAGGGATATAATGCATACTAATAAAAGCTAATACTGCTTTCAGAATAAATAATATATGGAAATCATCCAAATATAATACTAAAATAAAGATCTTCAATAGGAATGTTAAGGCGATATTATTATATGAATCGGAGACATGGAAGCTGATGAAAAAACAGGAAGCTAAATTAAATAGTTTTCAAACAAAATGTCTGCATAAAACATTAAAAAATATATTTTGGGCCCCAATGTGTAACAAAGGATAATTTATATAAGCTGACTGAGCAAAAAAAAATAAAAAATCATTGATGAAAAATACATACTGAGAATGGACAGCAGAGAGATTCCTAGCCTTCACATGGATCTGAGAAGGAAAATGGAAAAGCAGAAGGCCTAAATTATGGCAGAGATTGATAGAAAAAGGAAAGAAGAATGGCTGGCTGGCAGAGCTGGAGAGAAGCTGAACTTGGTGGTTCCGGACAGAGGCATCTGGAAGAAATGGATCTTGGCTTTATGAGCTATGAGACACAAATAACATAAGTATATTCTGAATGATTTGAACGGATGATGGTTAGGAAGAAATGGCTCATGAGAGTATAAATTTGAGACTTCAGTAAATTATTATTGTGGACAGAGGAGAATGAGTGTCATTTTAATGTTATTGAAATGTGATGTTGCACTAGAGAATGGAGAGATTGTATGTAGGCTGTGTAACATATTGGTGGGATATGCTTAAGTAAATTGAGAAGGCTAAGGATATAAGTTTGACAGTGGATAGAGCTGAAGTTCAGGGAACACAGCATAGGTGGTAATGTAGAGTACAAAGGATAGCTGTTGTGTTGAAAAGAAAACTGAGAAGTGAATAAATTAATTATTGTTCCTCTACTAGCCTTGATTTGAGTGTATCTGGGACTATTCTGATAGTTTCAGTGTTCTGGAATAACTTAGGGATCTATATGCAACTTATAAACATATTATAACAATAACAGCGGCAGTTGCTGCTGCTGTTATTGTTATAAGTTGCATATAGATCCCCCTAAATGCATTTATTTAGGTATTCCACATTTTAGAAGCACAAAAAATGGAGTAAAATGAAACTTTCATATATAATATATTATTCCATGCTGTTATTTTATAAGATTTTAGCTTCAATATACTTTTTTCCTCCATTTGTATTCCCTATATCACTAAGAAGATTGTAATTATTATTTTTTTTTATTTGATAACTGAACTGTTGGTTATAAATTAAATTTATGTTACACTTTGAAATTAGTGCTTTAAATTTGTTCAAATAAATTGTTACTTTAATTTCAAAATATCTATCTATTCTATCTATCTTTCTATATATATATATATATATATATATATATATATATATATATATATATATATATATATATATATAAACAAGTTACAACGAAAAATTGAGGAAATTAAGTTTGCAGAATCTAGTGAAGTGGGGATTAGGGATATGATTAAGACATTTAAGGTGGTAAGGGGTTATTAACAGTTCAATGTGGAAAAATTGCTGGTCTTTGTAGTCCTCATGGAATTGGTTATTTCCACTTCTCTTATGCTGCCTCCATAATGCTCTTTTTCTCTGTATTACATGCTTAATCCCTTTATTCATCCATTTCACACCTACCTTATTTAACCTTCTCACCCTTGGAATACATTTAGACATTGCATCTACTAGATAGTTTTTGAAAATTCCCCAAGCTGCATTGATCTCTTTTCCAGCTAACTACTCATTCCATGCTACACCTGCAAGCATTGCTAAAGGGAGGTCATGTTTTAGTAATATACTTATTACAATAAGGTGACTGCTTCCATGGACAGAGGAGAAGGATACATAGTAATATACTTATGGAAGGATGACATTGATTGGAGAAAATGGTATAAAGACAGCTGTTGGAGAAGGTGTGGCTAAAATCTTATAAAATAACAGCATGGAATAATATATTGTATATGAAAGTTTCATTTTACTCCATTTTTTGTGCTTCTAAATTGTGGAATATTCAAATAAATGCATATATCCTAATTTAATGTATATTAATGATATCCAGGAAAAGGAAAGTTACTAGTGGTGTGCCTCAGAGGTCTGTTTTATGGCCCTTGCTGTTTAACTTGTATATTAATGATATTGGTGAAGATTTTCATGGAGATATTCAGTTGTTTGCAGATGATGCAAAGTTGGGACGAACCATGAAGAGTAGAGAAGATGTTGTGGCCTTACAAGAAGACTTGAATAAATTGAGTGATTGGGAATGGGAATGCGAGTTCAATGTTGCAAAATGTAAGGTTTTAAAATTTGGAAAACAAAAATGGGATGCAGAATTTATGTTTGGTGAGGATATATTGTCGGAGCTGGAGGAAATAAGAGATCTGGGGGTGATAGTGGATAAGGATCTGAAATTTAGGGGACACATAGCCAAAATTGTGACGACAACACAAAGGCTTCTGGTCTGGGAATGATGCGGAGGACACTGACTTGTAGAAGTAGGGAGATTCTTGTTCCATTGTATAAGGCTTTGATTAGGCCACACATGGACTATTGTGCCCAGATTTGGTCACCTGGTTTTCAGAAGAATGAAGAGATGTTGGAAAGGGTCCAGAGGTGACTGATTAAGGTTGTTTCTAACCTCTGGGATGTCGAGTATGAGGAAAGATTGAGAAGATGCAACTTGCATTGTCTGGTGAACACGAGGAAGAGTGGAGATATGATAGAGACCTACAAGTTAGTAAGGGGTTGTTATAGGATCAATGGTGGAGAGGTTCTACAGAAAATAGTTGGGAGATCAGGGGAGAACCAAAGGTCATCCCTAGGGGAGTGAGAAGCAGGTTTTTTTTCATGCAGAGTTGTGAATGATTGGAATGCCTTGCCTGAGAGTGTGGTGTCTGCAGAGAATTTGAGTGTGTTTAAAGCACTTTATGATGAGCTGTGTGTGTTTGATAAAAGGACCTCCTAGATGAGTCTTTAACTCCATGGGGTCTTGGGTAATAAAAAAATAATAATAAAGTTTTTAGTAGAATGAAGGAGGCAGGGGGGAGAACAAGAACAGGATGATTAGTCTTTTGCCATGGTATGACAGTGAAATGTTTAAAAGGAGTTTAAAATTGCAAATGACTTTATGCATTGGTTATGTATGACGAGTGGTGTGGAATTTGTGGACATGTGGAGTGAGTTCAATAGGCGAAAGGATCTATATAAAATGGATGGCTTGCATTTGAATGGATATGGTGTAAGGAGACTTGAAAAAGTGTTGCTGAATTTAGTGGATGTGCAAAATCAGGGAAACTAGATTTATTAAGGGAGGGGAGTAGATATATAGACCTTAGGGAGGCAGTTGAATGTATGAATGAGTATAACATGCCTGAGCAAATAATGACAACGAATCAGAATGGGATAGTTAATATAAGGCATCAAGGTAGGGATGGGGCTAATGGGGGGTGTCTTAAATTCATGCACACTAATGCTAGGAGTATTAGGAACAAGAAGGAAGAGTTTTTGGCCATGGTTGGCACTTCCTGACCACAGGTTATTGGCATTAGTGAATCATGGCTAATTGTAGATGATATAACTAGTGGAATTGAATGTGATGGGTATAGTGTGTTCAGGAATGACAGGGAGAATAAAATGGGGGAGGAGTATTGTTGATGATAGCTGATGAGCTGCAGCCAAGGAGAATAGAAATTGAATTGCAGGATAGAGAAAAGAGCACATTTGAGGCCATTTGGTGTGAGATTGTGGCTAGCAGAACAAAATATACAATTGGGTGCTGCTATAGACCAGGTAATGGAAAAAGATGGTGGAGACAGTATGCACAAGCAAATAGAAGAAATGAGTGGAAGGAGGGTAATTATTATGGGAGATTTCAACTATGGTCATATTGATTGGAGTGAGGAGAGGACACATGGGAGGAAGGAATTGGATTTTATGCGGTTATTAAGGGATAACTATCTGCGACAGAGCATGTAATGGAAAATACTAGGGGTCAGAGAGTGCTTGAACTAGTAATTACATCTGAGGAATTGGCTGTAACAAATATGACCGCATTGCCACCAATTGGTGAGAGTGATCATAGGGTCTTGACTTGGGAGGTGGCTAAAGGTGTGGAATTTACAATTAAGAGAGGGTACATGTGGAATTATTGGGCTGGATAGTATGACAAGCTTAGGAGTTTGATTGGTTCAGTGCCATGGCATGTACAACTGCAATGACTAGAAGTTGATAGTGTTGGGAGGCAGTTAAGAAGTGTTTGCATGAAGTAATGGCTGACTGTGTACCTAGAGTCTGAATAATAAATCAAGTAGGGGTTAAATGGATGAATAATACCATTAAGCTTGAGCTGCAAAAAAAGAAACAACTATGGAGGGAATTTAAGGAGAAAGGTGACTGGCAGGCACATGAACAGTATAAAGCGCAGGCCAGAAGGGTAACGAGGGTGGTAAGAAAAGCAAAAAAGGATTACGAAAGAACATTGGCCATGCAAGCTAAAGAGAATCCTAAAATAGTTATTTTGATATGTTGCAAGTAAAAGGAAAAATGTATATGGCAGAATGATTTTAAAGAATGCCGATGGTAGGGAGGTAACTGAATCAGCTGATATAGTTGAGTTACTGAGTGAGCACTTTGCAAGAATATATCATCCAGGTGGTGACATTGCAGAAATGAATGAACCAGTAGATTATACAGGAATTGTGGTGAATGAAGTGGAGATGAGTAGTCTATTGCATAACTTCAATGTCAATACATCTGTGGAATTGGATGGTATACCAGCTCGTGTCGTACAGGAAGCGGCTAAAGAATTGTCAGTACCCTTGACCAGTTTGTTTAATTTGAGTCTCAGGCCTGGGTTAGTCCCAAGGGGGTGGAAAGAAGGGAAAATAGTTCCACTGCATAAAGGTGGTTCCAAGACTGCTGTTGTAAATTACCGACCGATTAGCATTTCAGGAACCGTTGTCAGGGTCTTAGAGAAATTAGTCAAGAAAAGAATACAGGATTGGATAGATGAAAATGGGATATTGTATGGAGGACAACATGGTTTTGTGAAGGGTAGATCATGCCTCAGTAACTTGCTCACGTTTTATAACACAGTGACGGCTGAACTGGATAAGGGTAAAGGGTTTACAGTGATTCTACTGGACCTTGCCAAGGCCTTTGACAGGATACCACATGGAACCCTAATCAGTACACTGGAGCAGATGGGGATGGATATAGGGTTGGTGAGATGGATAGGAGGGTGGTTGATGGAGAGATACCAGAGAGTGGTTTATTCAGGAGTTGAGTCCAAAAGACGGCTTGTGACTAGTGGAGTGCCGCAGGGCTCTGTTCTTGGACCACTACTTTTCAATTTGTTCATCAATGATATAGGAAAGGATCTGAGAGGAAGTGTTCACTTGTTTGCTGATGATGCAAAGTTTGGTAGAGCAATTGTGAGTGCACAGGATGTCAAAATTTTACAGGATGATTTGGATAGTTTGGAGGACTGGGCTAGGAAAAATGGATGTCAATTTAATTTGGCAAAGTGTAAGGTTATGCATTTTGGGGTGAAAAGAATGGCAGCAGTATATCACATTGGTGAAACTGTATTCCAGGAGATTGATGAGGCCAGGGATTTGGGAGTGTTGGTGGATAGGGAATTGAAGTTTAGGGGGCACATTGCAAAAGTGGCTAAATCAGCTCATCAAATCACTTGGCTTCTGAAAAATACTTTAACATGCAGAGACAAACAAGTTATTGTTCCTCTGTATCGAGCCTTGATAAGACCCCATCTGGACTACTACTGTGCCCAGTTTTGGGCGCCAGGGTTTCTTCGTGATGGGGAGGAAGTAGAGAGGATCCAGAGACGAGTGACTAAGATGATAGCAGGTCTGTGGAATGAACCTTATGAGAATAGGTTGAAGATTTGTGGGTTGCAAAAATTGGTCGATAGGCAGAAAAGGGGTGATATGATTGAGACATTAAAATTACTGAAGGGTTACTATAAGATTGATCCAGAAGATATTTTTGAAAATAGGACTGGTGGTGGGAGGACTAGGGGCCATGCATGGAAGCTGGGCAAGAATGTGGTTAACAATGGTATTAGAGCTAGGTTTTTTACTTGGAGAGTGGTGAATGAGTGGAATCAGCTGCCAGAGTCTGTGGCGGGTGCTACGACTGTGAATGAGTTCAAGGCAAGGTATGATAGATTCTGTGTGAATATCGAATAGTTGTTCTTGACATGATGTTAGGGCCTCCCTTGATGAGTCTGTTGACTCCTTGGAGTTGCCCGAATAATAATAATAATATATCCATTCATTGAATGATTTCAGTATCTCATGCATTCTTATATGTTTCTCTGTAGACACTACTATTGTACTGCCATTTGATTTATTGTGGCATATCTGTTAGGATTTATGACTTGTGTATTCCCTCAATTGGCCTTTCACATCAAGCTGTTTCAATGTTCCTTCTAGCCTTTGTACACTCTAGTGTCTACAGAGACACTAAAAACACCTCAACAGGTGATTTCTAAGTTTTCATTTCTTGCACTGACCATTCTGATACCAGCTAACTGACTTTGCTCATAATTGCTTGGTTTAAGTGATTGGTCACTTATGGCATTGAATTATGTATGCATGTCTACATACATCATCCCTCAGTATCTTTCTGCTTAGGGATGGTGTATGTGTGAATGCATTACATGGCCTAAAATAGTGACACTATTTCTAATAAAGTGGTGGATACCATAGTTGTTAAAAGAATGCTTAATAAATTTGTGACTCATAGCATTGTATACATTCAGATAATTCATTCTATATAACCTCATTTTGAAATGTCAACTTTTAAAGATGTGTATGTCTGCTTATGTATCAGTATGTGGTTGATGTTATCTTAAGTTATTTAGATATTTGCTGGTAGGCTATATAACCATTAAATAAATTACCTTATTTAGATATCCCTGAAGAGCCAGAAAGTCCAGTAATTGATGATCCTGCTTCAAAAATAATGAAAGAGAAGTTTCATGTGTCATTATTTGATCATTCTAGTCATGCTAGAAATCAATTACATCAACTGGAAAGTAGGTTAGCTGATAAAACACAAGCTTTACAAGCACTGAGAGGAAATAATAAATCTGATTTAAAGGTATAGAAAAATTGATATTCTAATGACTTTTCTTCATATATAATTTTATTACAAAATTAGAAGCATCCATTAATTAAACATATCAAGTATATCAGTTATCAAAGTAATCAACCATTGAAAAAGCTTAACACATTACACATATACACATCTTATATGTCAATAAAATTTCTTTCATACCAAAAATATTTGTATGGCTTTTTAATAACTGCTAATAATAAGCTGATGGATTAATAGGACCAAGGAGATGGATACACAATAGTATACTTAGATTTTGCAAAGACTTTTGATAGATTACTGCATGATAAGTTAATAGTCAAACTAATGAATGGGGTTGGATATTAAACTAGTGCACTGGATTGGAGACTGGCTATCTGATAAGTATCAGCAAGTTGTGTATGGGGAGGCAATAATCCTGAAGAGGAAAGTCACTAGTGGTGTGCCTCAAGGGTCTGTTTTAGGACCATTGCTGTTTAACCAATAATAATATTGGGGAAGATGTGGATGGGAATAGTCAGTTGTTTGCAGATGTTCTGGGCTTACAAGAAGACTTGAATAGATTGAGTAAATGGGTACATGAGTGGGGATGCCAGTTCAATGTTGCAAAATGTAATGTTTTAAAATTTGGGAAGCAAAGATGGGATGTAGAATTTACACTTGGTTGGGATATATTGTTAGAGTTGGAGGAAATAAGAGATCTTGGGATGATGGTGGATAAGGTTCTAAAATTTAGAAGACACATTGCCTAAACTGTAAGGACAAACACAACAAATTCTTGTAATGATGGTACACTAACTTGTAAGGAGATTCTGGTTCCATTGTATAAGGCCTTGATTAGGCCACATATGGAGTACTGTGCACAGATTTGGTCACCTAGTTTTCAAAAAGATGAAAAAATATTGGAAAGGGTCCAGAGGTGATTGACTAAGGTAGTTTCTGATCTCTGGAATGTGATATGAAGAAAGGTTGGAAAGATTTTTGCATGGAGAGTTAATGATTGGAATCCAGAGTGTGGTGTCTGCAGAGAATTTTGAATGAATTTAAGGTAAGATATGAGCTGCCTGTATGAAAATGGACCTCCTAGATGGATCCTTTACTCCATTGGGTCTTAGGATAACAATAATAATTACTTCTTCCTTTCCTCTTTCCTCTCACATTCCTTCTTCGTGAACACTATTCTAGTTAAGGTTTCTTTTTCCTAGATTTATTTGGTGTAGCAAGTGGGGGATTTGAACTCAGGTTCTTTGCATCATAGGAGGGAATTAGATTCAAAAAATCAGGGGATAATATGATGATATATGAAGAAAGTTTTCAGCTGGGATGCAGAGGGCTCTATGTATCCTACAGAATATTCAAATTAAGCATGAAAAAGAAACTGTGACAAACATTTAGACTGCAAAACTGAAGCATATGTATACTTGCATTACAAGGAATGCATGCATGACTATCACTTTGACTTGCTTCTGTCAATGCAGATTTATGATTGACTTATTAATGACTTGCTGTAATAGCTACATTTCTATATTTTTGGCAACTAAGTTATACCTTTCTCTTTCAACTTGTTTCACAGCAATACAGAACTTAGTGGCTACTCCCAGCCAACTGTTCCTGTAATTTGATAGCCTGATTACAGGGATTGTTATTGGAGAAAATCAAGAAACATCATCATCCCAAAACATTTGTCACACTAGCCAAGTTATTAAAGCAAGACTACCCCTTCCCCAACAAACCCATGCTGTCTCTCTTGAAAGATTTCTATTCTCTTCGATCCAGATTTGTATTGTCTTACTAACCAGATTTTCTAACACCTCCACATTCCTCATCTAGTATACACACTGCCTAATAGTTTGATACCACTGATGTGGATTCTCTCTTGTGAAATGCCACTGTTTTTCCCTCTTTCCACTCTTTTGGGACTGTTCCTTTGCTGCACTCTCATAGAACAACCTCCAAGTCAAGTGCACTGCCAGCTCCTTTGTATATTCCCTTAATATGCAAGGTCCCATCTAGTCCTATGGCCTTATTAATGCCAAACTTGCTTAAAATTCTATACACTTCACATTCCTGAACTGTCAATTTTCTTTCCCTTTTCCTGTTTTTATTTTAACCCCCCCCCCTCTCAATTATGAAATACACTGACAGAATACTTTTTTAACATTTCCATTACATCATCCTTGGATATTATCCATGTAGCATTGCTAATAACTAAAGTCAATTGCCCATATTGATTCCCTTCTTCTACCCGTTACTTAATTGGAGAATTATTCAGGATTTTGCTTTGCTTTCTCAGCCAGTCTCCTTTCATATGCCAATTTCTCCTTTCTCACTATACTTGTCACATAATTCATCATTAGCTGGCCTGGTTGACTGAGTGATTAGCTTCAGAGAAAAGGCTGCAGGTTCGAATCCTGCCATGAGCATGGATGTTTGTGATTGTCTGTGGAAATACTAGTGGTGGTGGTGTGTAGTAGATGCCATTGGTGTAGTTGTGATTAGTTGTAATTGGTGGATTGAGTGGTGGAGACAGAGAGTTGTAAAGTAGATGTCCTCCCTCGATGAGTCTTTGAACTCCCTGGGGGGTGTCAGGTAATAATAATAATAATTTTTATTTCTATTTTATCTATCCTCCTAGCCTTAGGAGTACAATCCAGCATTTTCCTAAGTACTTGAACAACTTCATAATAAGTCACTAGTATTTTTCTTTGGTTTATCACAATTTCCCATTCTGTTTCACCTATACCTTTTGTTGAAGCTTGCACCTGCCTAGCTACTTACCACATCAAAATCATATGATCACTTTCCCCAGTTAGTCACGTCATGGTTACATCATCTGTTGCTACTGTATGAGATTATATTATTAAATTCAATGCTGTGTCCCATGTGTTGCTTCAACTACATGTTGCTTAAGGTAGCTATCGCTAAGCATCTTAAGAAATTCAGACTTCTGTATTTAAGTTTAATGAATTAAGATTGAAATACATGTTTAATGGTTCCAGTATTTCATTTATGTCACAGAAACAGCATAGGAGATACAGTATGCAAATTGTAATGATGTATACAAACAACACAAAATGTAAGTGAACAATATTAGAATGTAAGCCTAAAGTCCTGCAAGAACCAACTCTCAGTAGGCTTCATATCTACTTCATGTGCCTTTCCACATTTCTGTTATTAGAAATTCAAATACTGAAGTTTACTCAGATTATATTCCTCCTGGATATTTTTTACTACCTTCTGTCATTACCTCTTTCTTTTAATAAATTTTTCAAGATATGACTGTGAAGTTTTCAGAGATGGTCTCAGTTGGGAGGATGAATGGCAAACTAGTGGCTAACTTGCAGAGAGAGAGAGAGATGAGCTGAAATGAAAGTGGAATGTCTAGGAAATGAGATGAGAAGTGTGGAAGATGCGATTAGGTGAATGGAAGGGATGAATGCAAGGCAAATCAGAGTAGGAGTGAGAGAGAGTTATAGGAATGATAGAAGAGGAGAGAATAGGAACAGTAGAAGAGAATGAAAGAGAGTTATGAGAATGGTAGAAGAGGAGAGAATAGGAATAGTAGAAGAGATGGAATGATAGAAGAGGAGAGAACAGGAACAGCAGAAGAGGGAATGAGAAATAGTTACGTGAATGATAGAATAGGATCAGTGGAAGAGAGGGAATGAGAGAGTTATGGGAGTAATAGAAGAGGAGAGAATTGAAACAGTAGGAGAGAGTGAATGAGAAGAATGCGAGGGAGCACTGGAACCAGAGATAGAGTGATGTCAGGAAAGCAGGTAAGTAGTGGAACACAGAGAGAAAGCATTAGAGGAGAGAGAGAGAGTGAGCGATGCAGGTGAGCAATCGAGGAAAAGGGTGGTAAGAGGTGTAATGTATGGGGGGGGGAATAGAAGAGGAGAGAATAGGAACAGTAGAAGAGAATGAAAGAGAGTTATGAGAATGGTAGAAGAGGAGAGAATAAGAATAGTAGAAGAGATGGAATGATAGAAGAGGAGAGAACAGGAACAGCAGAAGAGGGAATGAGAGAGAGTTACGTGAATGATAGAATAGGAGAGAATAGGATCAGTGGAAGAGAGGGAATGAGAGAGAGTTATGGGAGTAATAGAAGAGGAGAGAATTGAAACAGTAGGAGAGAGTGAATGAGAAGAATGCGAGGGAGCACTGGAACCAGAGATAGAGTGATGTCAGGAAAGCAGGTAAGTAGTGGAACACAGAGAGAAAGCATTAGAGGAGAGAGAGAGAGTGAGCGATGCAGGTGAGCAATCGAGGAAAAGGGTGGTAAGAGGTGTAATGTATGGGGGGGGGAATCGATGATCCGTGATGTGCAAGATAGGATGTATTTGCCTGGAGGAACGATAGAAAGTGTGGCTATGACAATTAAGAGGGGTGAAAGTGGATGAGATGATTGTGATGGTAGGAACGAATGACTTGAGAGGCAATGTAAATTGGGCGGTGAGAGATATGAGATTCTTGTTTCAGGTGGTACAAAAGAAAATGCAGAGAGGAAAGATAATGTGCATTGCCTAGGTATGATAGTGATGAGCTGAGAAGAAGAGCAGTAATATTGAATAACATAATAGCTAGAATGTCCAGAAGAGAGGATTGGGATATGTGTATGCTTGGAGGGCATTTGAGGACAGAAAGGAATTGTATGTGAGAGACCGCTTGTATTTGAATGAGGAAGAACATAGGCATCTGGAGAGAGATTGCTGTTCTGAACGAGTTGGTGTGTCAATGCAGGGTGGATGGTAGCAGAGGTGGTCTCTTGTGGGAATGGGTACTTGGGAGAAAGGGGACGACATCAGGTAATGCTGAGCACAGTGGAGTCTAGAGGAGATAATGTTAGGTATAGAAACAGTAGCATTTTTATGCTTTATACTAATGCCAGGAGTATCTGGAATAAAGGAGAAGAATTCGTGGTGCTGATAGCATCAGCCTGGCCAAAAATTATTGGGATCGCTGAGATGTGGTTGACAGAAGAGGATATAATAACAGAAATAGAAGTAGCAGGGTACAGCATTTTTTGGCAGGATAGGAAGGTAAAGCGTGCTGGTGGAGTACTGCTTATGATAAGTGATGACCTATCCTCTAAGAGGCTTTGGAAGGCAGTGACACTAATGATTTTGAAAGTATATGGTGTGAGGTAGAGGTGGTCAAGACAGGATATTTAGTGGGGTGGGGATCAGGAGGCGTTTTTCTGCCAACCTGGCAGAGAACACTTGTTTTGCTAATCTTTCCTCTCCCATTCTGC
The DNA here is from genome assembly GCF_054136105.1 of Typopeltis vanoorti. Taxonomy (NCBI): domain Eukaryota; kingdom Metazoa; phylum Arthropoda; class Arachnida; order Uropygi; family Thelyphonidae; genus Typopeltis; species Typopeltis vanoorti. The sequence goes on along the minus strand of NC_143561.1, from coordinate 85,026,694 downwards.
TTAAGTGACCATACCACCTGAGATTAGCTCTGCTAATGCATTCCTGGATGCTGACAATATCAAGTTCTTTCCTAATATCCTCATTTTTAACATGATATTGCCATTGATGCCCCTAATCTTTCTCAGGACTCTCATATCTGCGGTCTCTAGTCTTTGGTCAAGTGTTTTACTTCTGACTCAGCTCTCAGATCCATAAGTTCAAACTGGTTTAAACACTGTCTTGTATACAGATAATTTAGTGTTTTGGCTAATTTCTCTCTTATTCCATATAAATTTATTCAGTTGACTTCCTACCATACCAGCTTTGTTGATTCTGTTGTCTATTTCCATATTTAATTTACCATCTTCACTAAAAATCGTGCCTAAGTAGCTGAAATGTTTTACTTGTTCTATAAGTTCTCCATTCACAATGCAGTTGATATTTTCAATGTTTCTGCCTATTTTCATTGTCTTTCTCTTTTTAATGCTGACCTTCATACCATATCTATTGCGACAGTTATTCAATTTAGTCAGGAAATCTTGCAGACTTAGCGGCTTTATTTAGAAGTATAACATCATCTGCATAAAGCAAAGAGCATACATTAACATCTCCAATTTTGATATCAGTTTTAATATCACTTTCCTTCATAATATGATCCATATAGATAATGAATAACAGAGGGGATAATGTACATCTTTGTCTTACACCAGATTTAACATTAAACCATCTTCCTGTACTTCCTTCAATTCTAATTGCTGACTTACAACTCAAATAAAGACAAAGTATTGCTTGATATGATGCTCCATTAACACCATATAACTGCAGCGTTTGGAATAACTTCTCTCTTGGCACCTTGTCATATGCCTTTTCCAAATCTACAAAACTTAAATACAGATCTTTGTTATATTGCCATGATTTCTCAACTATCTGTCATAAAGTGAAAATCTGATCCTGACAGCCTCTATTTGGCCTGAATCCAGCATTCTTCACCAAGCTTCTCTTCCACAATCCTTCTCAACTGTTTCTCAAGTATACTTGCATATATCTTACCAGGAACATTCAATAATGAAATGCCTCTGTAAGTCTCACATTCGGTTTTATTTCCTTTTTTATATATGGGTAATATGAGAGACCTCTACTCCAATCATCGGAATTCATCCCCCTGTCAGGCCTTCTGAACTATGCAGTGCAGCCACTGTACGACTTTTATACCTCCATACTTGAGCATTTCTGGTCGAATATCATCTACTCCTATTCCCTTTCCACATTTCACTATCAACAATAACATAATCAATGAGACGTTTCTTATTCCTTGCCTCTTCTCTCCATGTGAATTTGTGCACATTTTTATCTTGGAACATTGTGTTAGTAATTACCATTCAATGTCCTGAGCAGAAATCCAACAGGTATTTGCCATTATTATTAGCTTTGCTCTTTTCTCCAAATTTTCCCAAAATATTTTTGTATATCTGACAATCATTTCCTGCTCTGCTATTTAGATCCCCAACAAGGACCAACTTTTCCTGTTTCATTGTGTCAGTTGCTTTTTCTAAAGCATCAAAAAATTCCTCTACTTCTACCTTAGTAGAACCTTCTGTGGGACCATAGGCACAAATAAGTCTCATTGTCCAGTTCCCATATTCTTATATTTGCCCACATCACTCTATTTGAGAATGCCTGCCATTCAAGAAGATTAGTCTCGTATTTAGTGTTGAATATTATGGCTACTCTTCCTTTTCCTTGATTGTCATTGCCTGAATATAACATTTTGTATTTATTGCTCAGAAAGATGTCACCAGTTTTTGCCTTTTTTTTTTTGTTTCAGCCACTCTTATTATGTTGATCTTGTACTTATCCAATTCCTCAGCTAGCTCCATTTCTTTGCCATTCAGGCTTCTTATGTTGATAGTACCGATCTTGAACTCTGGTGATGTTGAATTGGGGTAAGTTTTAGGATTTGTTCCAGTATCTGACTTTTTGTTGTTTGTCCTGGTTCCCTGCTGAAAACAACGGGGGGGTATTGTTTAACCGGGTGACACCCCAGCCTGCATTAAATTCTGTCATGTTGTACCATCATTTGAAATTTTGGTTTAAGCCAATAAGAATACAATTTCGTCGGCTAAATCCCAAATTGCTAGCCCATCGTCATCCATTCAGTATCCAGGTAGATACCTAACAGGGTGCACCACGAGAAGGTGAGGATTGGACATTAGGTCAATAGCCCTGGTCGGTTCTCTGCATTCCTTTGAAGGCTGTGTGGAGGTCTCCTCTCAGTTATATAGCTTTGACCCTTAAGCACTGCTTCTTTAAATTTAGGAATTAGAAATAGTCAGATGGAGCCGGGTCTGGTGAATAGGGTGGATAAGGCAGACATTGAAAGCCCAAGTTGTGTATTGTCTGTTGGGTTTCATGAGCAGTGTGAGCAGGTACATTGTTCTGCAAAAGTGGCATGCCTTTGCTCGGTTTCCTGCACCATTTTTTCCACAGTTACCTCCAGAGATGTGGTAGAAAGTATCCATGAGGAATGCAGTCGTGGGTGTATATTTCAGTATTGTAGGTAGTAAAAATCTAGGAAATGTAAAAGGATAGAAGTAGAAAATATTTGACTATCAATGGAAGAGCCATTTAATAAAGTGCCAAGAGAAAAACTGCTTAAAAAATTGTATATATACACACATGTTTCTTGAAAATATGCTTTGGAAATAGCAAGGGTGGTCAGATGATTCTCCAAATCTTTCCATGACTAAAGTTAGTAACTGCTGTACAATGAGAAATGCAGAATCCACATTGCTGATTGCTAATTGATGGGTATATAGATAGTGAAGAAGCTGGTTTTTGGTGACATTCTCCATTTTTTTCTCTCAAGGAAAATGAAACTCAATATAAGAACTAGAGGAATTTTCCAGTTGAGAGTGTTTCAGATAATATTTATCTAAACATGCTTGAGAGAGGAGGCAAAGTAAAACTGTGAAAGGAAAATTTCTAAGGCTAAACCAATTAGGGATTGTCAAGATGAGATTTTGTTATTTAAGAAAAATATTTCAGAGATCATGAATAGAACATGGATCTGTATCCAAGTTTTATAGATCTGGAAGAGGTATATGATAAAGTGCCAAGAGAAAAGCTGTTTAAAACACTATAATTTTATTTTTTTATTAACCTCAGGCCTGAGAGATTACAAACATGTAACATATCACTGCTGTGTTATGTTACATGTTTTGTTACAGTTATGTTACAGTGAGGATATCTCTATACCTGTAGCAATACCTAATGTGAGAATTGAAGCTAAAGAATCAGAGGTATTAAATATATTGCAAAATTTAAATGCAAACACTGCTGTAGGCTTAGATGGAATATCAGCTCGGGTGTTGCGTGAATGTGCAAATGAATTGTCAACCCCCCCCCCCTCTTACTTGGATATTTAATTTAAGTTTGAACTCTGGTATGGTCCCTAGGTAGTGGAAGTTAGGCAAAGTGGTTCCTTTGCATAAGGGTGGTTCTAAAACTGCGGTAGTTAATTACAGACCAATCACCATCTTAGGAGTAGTGGTAAAAGTATTTGAAAAGTTGGTTAAAGACAAAATTCAAGAATGGGTGGATAAGGATATGATACTCTATAGAGGCCAACATGGTTTTGTTAAAGGTAGATCCTGCCTTAGCAATCTATTAACTATTCATAATAGAATAACATCTGAGTTGGACAAAGGAGCAGGCTACACAGTAGTACTTCTGGATTTTGCTAAGGCTTTTGACAGAATACCCCATAGAACACTGTTCTATGGGGTATCCTGTCAAATTGGAGCAGATGGGAATGGATATTAAATTGGTGATATGGATAGGAGAATGGCTCAGGGAGAGATACCATAAGGTGGTGGATCCGAGTCCAGAATGAGGCAGGTGACCAGTGGTGTGCCTCAGGGCTCTGTGCTTGGGCCAATGTTGTTTAATTTGTATATAAATGATATAGGAAATGGCTTAAAGGGAGATATTCAGTTGTTTGCTGATGATGCAAATTTGTGTAGCACAATAAAAAATCAAGCTGATGTTGAAAGTTTGCAGGATGATTTAAATAAGCTGGTAAAATGGGCAAAAGATAATGGATGTCAGTTCAATGTGGAAAAGTGTAAAGTCCTGCATTTTGGGATTAAAAGATTACCAGCTGTGTACTAAATTGATGGAAAGGTACTCCAAGAGATTGATGAGGCTAGGGACTTAGGGATGTTGGTAGATAAGGAGATGAAGTTTAGAGGACACGTTGCTAAGGCGTCCAAGATTGTACATAGGATTACTTGGTTGTTGAGGAACACACTGACATCCAGAGATAAAGAGGTTATTATTCCCGTTTATAAAGCATTGTTACTTCCACATTTGGATTACTATGCTCAGGTCTGGTCACCTAGATTCCTTGGAGATGAGGAGGCTGTGGAGAGGGTTCAGAGAAGAGTGACCAAGTTGGTGAGTGATATAAAAAATGCCCCCTACATTGATAGATTGAGAGCTTGTGGATTGCAGAGATTGGTTGATAGGCGAAGAAGAGGGGATATGATAGAAACATTTAAATTACTGAAAGGTTTTTATAGGATTGATGCAGGGGAAATGTTTCAGCTGTGTGATAGTGATGGAAGAACAAGAGGTCATCTCTGGAAATTAAAGAAGAGTGTGGTTAACAAAAGGTGTCAGAACAAGGTTTTTTGCCTGGAGGGTGGTGAACGAGTGGAATTCATTGCCTGACTTAGTTGTGAGCTCTTCGTCTGTAAATGAATTCAAAAAGAGATATGACAGATATTGTTTCGCTAGTTTGGGTCTCCCGCAATGAGTCTACTGACTCCATGGAGATACCCGTAATAATAATAATAAATAAATGCCTTCCTCCAAACTTATAAGACAACAAAATGCAAATAATCAACTTATCTATATCTAATCAAATTTCAAACCCTACCATATCAGTTTTATCTTCTGTTCTACCATTTTTTTTAGCAAAACAGCTTTTCTCCTTCAGTTTTTAAGGATTTGCAGCTCTTTCACAAATAACTGATTTGAATCAAAATTCTATTAATGAAATAAAGAGCCAAAAGGCTTCACTTCGGTGATGTAAAAATTATTTAAATTAAGGGGATATTTAATTCCACAATATTTCAAAGCCGAATAAGAAACTCTAAGAAATAATGTGGGATTAAATATCCCCTTAATTTAAATAATTTTTACATTGCCGAAGTGAAGCCTTTTGGCTCTTTATTTCATTAATGTATTTGTGCACCTCTTTAACAACTCACACTGTAAAGTATTAAAGCTGTTATCACTACAATCTTGGTATTTATTGGTCTACCTACTCACTGATGAGACCTCAATAAAGGTTGAAACCGGTCTGGGTAGTGACCTTTCTCCCTTAATGTATAACAACATACATCTCCTAGAGGATGAGTTTTACATTAGGGTTAATACTAAGAATAGTGATCCTAGCTTTATCCACCTTTACTACGAGTTGCCTGGTATTGTACTACCCAGGTGTTTGCTTATGCTTGGACCTCACCGAACTTTTATAGCTTGCTATATTCGTCATGAAACTCTTTGATTTATATCTTAGAGTTTCTTATTAGGCTTTGAAATAATGTGGGATTAAATATCCCCTTAATTTAAAAAAATCAAAATATGATCCAAATCACCATATTTATGTATGTGTACATTTTTTTAAAATTTGTTTTAGATGATGCATGTATTGGAGAAAGAAATTGATGAAATGAGAACTGAACAGCATCTTCTTAAGGATCACATTGAGAAGACTGAATCGTGGATTAAATATCTTGGTCAGTGGCAGGCCACTATTCAGGAATTTGATGTAAGCATTTTTGTCGTTTTTAGTATTTTTTTAATTCATAAGTTTAAGAGTCATTTAAGCATCATGACAGTTATCTCTCTTATACTTGTGAATCAACAGTCCCACTGATAATTTAAATGTGAAATAAGTGTGAAATTGTAGACAGAGTTTCATTGCACTATGAAGATGAATTTTTTTTTTTTTTTTTTAATTTCTTTTTAACTTCTCATTAAAATTGCTTACATTTGTAACAGAAACAAAATCTGTCACAGTTATTTAAAGGATATTCCTTCTGAATTAGGTCTAGGTTTATTAACAGACTAATTAAATATTAATTTTATGATATAATGAGTGAAAATCAATTCTAAATTCTTGATTGATTGGTTAATCTCTAAACAGGACATTAATAAGATATATATCTTCAGAATATGTGATTTTCTTGTTTAATTACTATCCCCTTAATCCCAGGTTTTGATAACAATAACTGAAATATTTCAGCACAGTATAGAACTTTATCTGGAGGCACATCCATTCAGAGGTGCATGAGGATTTCATGGAAAGCATGACTGTGACCAAATTTAATATTCTGTTCGAAAATCTTACCTGAATTAATCTCATCTTTCCCTTACATACCAAGCTCAGTGACTTGTCACTGCCAAGAAACTTGACATGAATTAATAATTTATTTCTAGCTTGCTATATTAATTTGTAATAAATTTTACTTAGATAAGTGGATTAATAAATATCAGGAAGGAAATTGTTAATTTCTTTAAACTTTGTTTTGAGAATCATCAGTTTCCTGATATATATATCCTCAAAGGAGTGTACAGGATGCTATGACAGTACTACATGATTGAATTATGTTATTACTAATCTCCTATCAACAATTTTCCTCCAAATTCATGTATTACTTATCAGCATTCCAATATTGTCGTATCCAATATTTTGGCCTTCTAGTATACATCTGACTGAATCAGTCCACCTAGATCTTGGTCCTCAGTTGTATCTTTTTCCTGCCATCTTTAAATCAAACATTTGTTTTGTTAATCTTTCTTCTTCCGTGCTGTTTAGATGATCAAAACCACCGTAGATAACCTCTGCTCACACATTCCTGAATGCTAACAATGTTAAGTTCCTTCCTGATATCTTCCTTTTTAATATGATTTTGGCATTGATGCGATCTGTTTCATGCTAATTTTTTCTCAAAACTCTCATATCTATGGTCTCTAGTCTTTGATCAACGTCCTATTTCTAATCCAATTCTCACATCCAAAAGTTAAAATTGGCTTGAATACTGTCTTATATATAGATAGTTTAGTTTTTTCCTAATTTCTCTCTTATTCCATATAAATTTATTCAGTTGACTTCCTACCATACCAGCTTTGCTAATACTGTTGTCTGTTTCCATTTTTAATATGCCATCATTACTATGCATGCATAAAATCATCAATAAAATTGCTGATTTTCATGCCAAATTTGTTACAGCTGTTATTCAATTTAGAGAATCTTGGATACTTGCCCTGGATTTGTTTAGAAGTATAGCATCATCTGCATAAAGCAAAGAGCTAAGTTTGATATCGCCAATTCGAATATCAGGTTTATGGCTACGTTCTTTCATAATGCAATCTATATAGATGATGAATAAGAGCAGAGATGTGTACACCTGTGCACCCTTGTCATGCCTTTTCAAGATCTACACAACTTAAATGCAGAATCCTTGTCATATTCCCACAATTTCTCAATTATTTGCCTTAAAGAAGACTGCAGCTTGTTCTTCTCCAAGTTTCTTCTCCATCCTCTTCAAATTCCAGTAACCAGATCTCAGCACAGAAATCTAGATGTGGTCTGATCAAAGTTATCAAATCTAGATGTGATAACTGATCAAAGCTTTATACAATGCAACCAGCACACTTACCTCTCGTGATCAATGTTCTTCACAGATTTTGCAGTATATCCCTGGAACATTAAATCATTATCCATAATTACCCCAAGATCCCTTGCTTCCTCCACTTCTTCCAGTATAACTCCACCAAGTGAGTACAAAGCACTCATCTATGGATCCCAAATTTTAAAACCTTACATTTACTTTACTTGCATTAAGCTAGCATCCCCATGCCTTTGCCCACCTTTCCAGCTTCTTCAGATCCTCTTGAAGAGCTAAAATATCAGCACTAATAACCCTCCCAAGCTTCACATCATCTATAGATAACTGAACATCTCCCTGTACTCCTGTAACAATATCACTGACATAAAGAGTGAACAGCAATGGTCCCATGACTGAACCCTGTGGAACTCTACTTGTAACCTTCCTGCTCCCCTATATACAACTCTGATATCTATGAGAGAGCCAATCACCAATCCAATCTACTAACCTGATATCCAGATCCATATAATGCAACTTAAAAATCAACTTGTTATGTTGCACCCTGTCAAATACCTTGAAAAAATCCAAAAAAAAAGACACTGTATGCCTTACTTTCATCTACTGCTCTTTACTGTATTGTAAAAGGTAACCAGATTATTAAAACAAGAGTACCCTTTAATAAATCGATGCTGGCCTGCATAAATAATATTACCCTCATCTGTCCAATTCTATGTATGAGTTTTTACCAGTTTCTCCAAAATCTTAACTACAGAAGAAATACAAACAGGCCTAGTTTGATACCTCCATTCTGCCACCACCCTTATGCAATGGTACTAACTTACCCTCCTTCCACTCTCTAGGAACCTGCACCATTACAAGAATTTCATTAAACAGCCAAGTTAATGGCACAGTCAGTTCCATAGCACATTCTCTTAAAACACATTGTGAAATTCATCCAGTCCCCTAACTGCCTAACTGACATTTAGCATACTCAGTATTCGGAATGCATCCTCTTCATTCATTTCTAACACTTCACCACTTATTATCCTTCTAGGAATAAAGCCTGTAGTACCAGGATGGAACACTCTAATAAAATTATCATTAAATAGCTCAATTATTATTATTATTATGTGACACCTCCAGGGAGTCCAAAGACTCATCAAGGGAGAGTGTGCCAACATCATCGAACAATTGTCCCCTTCCAACTACTAATAGAGCTCAAACTTGCTTAACTTTTGCGTGAGCCATTAGTAGCAGAGGCTTTACCAATTGACCAACCTTTGCTGGCATGTCATCTGCTTTGGTCACCCGATTCCCATCTACATCCTGCATCCGTCCATTATCATTTTTTCTCCTGCTTGCCACATAGTGAAAAAACTTCTTGGGATTCTCCTTTGATTGCAGTACCAGTCTCCTGTCATATTCTAATTTTTCTCTCCTTACAATACTAGTCATTTTCTTAGCTTGAACCTTATATTCCTCATGCAACTGCTCTCCACCTCTCTCTATGCCTTCCGTAATCTCTTTTTCTCCAGCAATATTCACCCTTTTATTCTTTTTGTCATCCATTTGATTCCAAATTGCTTTATCTTCTTCACTTGAGGCATACGATCTGTCATTGCTATCAACAATTTTTTCTTTAATATCTCTCATGCACTAACAACCTTTCTTCCTTTAAATTCTTTTATCCATTTCACTGCTGCAAGCTAGTTTCTAAGTCTATGATTGTCATCTGTCTTATAATTCCACAAAAGCCTCCCTTCTGTTTTGATAACTTTCCATGCCTGTTTTGATAACTTTTCATCTTCCAAGTCAGGACCACATGGTTACTCTCACCAATGTGGGAGGGAGGGGGGAAGTATGCCATCTCAGTCACAGTCAGATCTTCTGATACTATGACCAAATCCAAAACTCTCAACCCTCATGTTTCCTCCACTACATGCTGCCTTAAGACAGTTGTCCCTCAAGAAATTCAAAATTTCATGTCCCTTATTACTGCATTCCACCTCTTCTGCCCAGTTTATATCACTATAATTGAAGTCCCACTGAAATTCTCCACCCTGAGATATCATGAGTAACACTCCACCATGTTTACCTTCTGTATCATGCCAAAATATGCTATACCCTTCAATTTCTATCCCTGTTAGAACATCCTCCTGAATTAATGAAGTTTCAGTGATACCGACAATCTTTGGAGACATTCCCTTTATTCCTAATGCTCTTAGCATTTGTATACAGAAAAACCGGTGTATTGCCAGCCTTCTTATAGGCATTATTACTCTCCTCATACTTCAGCTGGCTCTGTAATATAGTGTACACCCAGTTATTTCTCAAGCCACTATCCCCCACATGAGGCCATTCCTACAACATTCCATCTGTGCAATTCTAGTTTCCTCCTTGACACACTTGCCTAAAAAACAACAGTCTCTCCAAATGCCCGAGTCCTTCTGCATTCAAATGTAATCCATCTGTGGCATACAGCTTCCTTCTACCTCAAACATACTTCAGGCATTCACATATTCCAGACATCTTTTCCTGCTCATTCTTGCCATTACACTGTTCTTCTCCTCCACTCTGCATTATCATACTGGGGCAACATGCTCACTATCTTTCCTCAGACAGATTTCTGCTGCACTGTGTTTAACATCAACCTCAAATCTTGTGTTACATGATTCATGCTATCTCTCAGGTCATTCATCCTAACCATTACTGTCATCTCCTCCACACTTTCACCTCTCTTCACTGCATTGCCCCACACTCTGTCATTCCACCAAGCAAGCACTTCTCTGGCATTCTATTCTACACACTCGGAATCATCGAATCTCCATGCCTGACACTCTAAATAGATTCATTCATCCTTCTCTTACTGGCATCCCTGACTCTTATGGCTTGCAACCTTCCTCTGCTTTATCTCCCTCTCTATCCCATGCTTCTCTACTCTCTTATCTTTCTGCAATTTCCTCTCTCTCTCTCCACTGTCTCTCCTATTCTCTCACCCTCCTCTCCCCCTTGCTCTCTGATGCTGTTCTTCTTACACCTACTCTCGTTCCTCTCACACTAGCCAACCTTTGTATCCTCCAAAGATCTTCATTCACCCTTCTCAACTTAGTCTTCATTCCTTCCATCTCCTTTCTTAGCAGGTCTGTTCCTCCCTCCACACATTCTGCTTTCAGTTGCCATTCTCTCTCTCTCTCTCTCTCTCTCTCACACACACACACACACACACAACACACAATGATGGCCATCAGACAAACTATCTCTATCTCTAATCACTGGTTCTTAACCTTTTAGTAGTTGCAGCCCCCAAGTTTGTAGTAACATAATAATAATAATTAAACTCTTTTTTAAATAGTGGTTTTACCTGATTATGATAACAAAAAAAAAATCAGAAATCAACTTAAATGTATTTTAATGAGACCTCAGTTGTTGATCACTCTCTACTAATTTGTCTAGTCTTGCTTCAGTTGTGTTACTCAATGCTGTTCGCATGCAGGAGTCTATTTGGAGTCGATTCCATTCTTTCGTTTTAATATTTACCATTGTGGAAAATCCCTTTTCACACAAATATGTAGAAACAAACGGCAACAAATTTTGAATGTCAATGGTAAACAGGTGTGGATATTCCCTCTGGATATTTAATAGTCTTGTCAACAAGAATTCCCTCCAGATATATATATCTAAAATTGGACCAAACATTTCTTCTTGAAAACAGAGATCAGACTTAAATCCTTTGTCAATTCCAGTAGTGTGTCATCATCCATTGGTAATAAATTTATAATTTTGCAGTATGGATTGACTCGCAGTGTTGCCAGCAGCAAAAGAATTAAACTGCATAATTCAGATTACTAATACAAAACAATACAAGTTTGAAACAAAGTAAAATAAAGAACAAAAAATAATTATTTTAAGAGGTTTCAACATTTTAAACACTAGAAATGTTCTATAAATTTTCCCCGGCTCCCAGATAAGAATCACTGCTCTAAACTATCCAAGTCTAAATCTATCTTTTGACAAGATAGATAAATATAAACACTTTAATATACTAAAAAAATGACAGGTATAAATTTATTAGAATACTACAGCCTATATGAGAAAAATGATAATAAGCATAAAAAGAGATAAGATCAAAACCAAAACCTCTGAAGTAACAAAAGGACTTAGACAAGGATATCCCCCTGTCCCCAGTATTATTTGGAATATATATAAATGAAATAATCAAAGAATGGAGGTTAATTAACAAAAAGGAATCCAAATAAAAAAATAATTTCATCTTAGATTCCTTACTTTTGTAGATGACTAAGTCAGAAATTGAGGACAATCTACAAAAAATTGTATATAAATAATAATAAAACAATATAATACTAATTATCATGATTATGATTCAGGACCTCCACAGAGTTACAAAACTCATTGTGGAAGGCTCATTCCAGAAAACACACTGTATCATATCACTCCTTGAATTCATTCAAGGAGCCTATGTAGCTCGGTGGATGTGGCGTTTGCACCACCGCACGAAGGAAGACTTTGTTTCGAGTCTAGTCGGCGACTAGAGGAAATTTTTCTAAGCCTTTTTTCGACCGGTTCCCGAGTTAGTCGATCTCTGGCACGGGCAAGCAGGTTTTTCCTCCCGGAAACTCGGGTTTTTCGTCCTGTAAACTCAAGAAAATCGACCGTAGAACCCACATTATTTCAGACATTAAATATATTGTGTTAGGGTTAGGGACCACGAGATGGCGGCACATTTGAGCCATCTCTCTTCACTGCGTACCGCTTAATTAGTGATAGCTTTGGGCCATCTGTCTCTGATTGGGTACCAGTGGAGATTGAACTGCCCACTCAGTCTCCAAAAGTTAGATAGGGCTAAATGGCCTCGCCTACTCCCGTATACGGGAATAAAAAGGCGTTAGCTGATTTTTTTTTTTTTTTAAAGAATTCATTCAATGAATATGCTCTCACCACCCTATTAGGCAATGCATTCCATAGTATAATGCATCAGTCTCTCAAGAAAAACTAAAACAATGGCATTCCAAGAAAAAATGACCACATGAACTAAAATAGCAGTAGACTATACAATAATTGAATAAGTCAATAATTTTCTGAGCTATAAATTAGGTTACAGTGAAGATTTAGACATTTCTTACAAAATTAACAAAATAATAAACAAAACATTAAGGCCAGCAAATACTCACAAAAAAAAAAAGCACACTAAGAATGTATAATATGTTATCAAAACTAGCATATTATATGGTAGTGAAGCATGGACAATAAAAGAAGGAGATCAGTAAAGATTTCCTTCTCTTATTGTCTGCAGCAGAAGTGAAATGCATGAGAAAAGTTATACAAGAGTAGATAAAAAAAAAAAGAGAAATACTGAAAGAACTAAACCAATCACCAATAATGGGAAAAAATAGAAAAATACAGATGACAGGATGAAAAAAACATGGCAAACGAATGAAATGCTGGATCAAGACTGAAACAGGCCATCTGGCCTAGATTCATGAAAGGAAGATGATGAGGAAGAATTTCATCAGCCAGTGTCAGTCTACTACCCTACTTTCTAGAAGCCTGAAGTGGCTGGAAAAACTTCCATATTTTGGTTTCTGGAGCAAACTTTTTGGACTATGTAAAAATAAATTAAATATATATATAAAATTATTAAAAAAAAAAGTAGAAAAAAATCCTTAGCTTCCCCATGGTACAAATGTACTATAGGTTCACAAAAACCTTTTTGTGGGTGGGAGCTACATAAAATAATCTTGAAGTACTTAATTGAAAATGTTCTCTAAAACAAGAAACCAAATTTTAGATAATAGTAGTACTGTTTGGTGTTGTAATGTTGCATACTCCCATCTTCAGTCTGATCTGCTTTCAAAATGATTTCAGTTAAATGGTAAACTAAGAAAATTCCTTATTTTAGGTATTTTTTAATTAACTGAAGTTTTTTATAGTTTTGTTATTTATCAGTATTGTCATATTTTTAAAAGATATTAATTTGATATTCCTCTGCCATGTTTAAAGTTTACTTATCAAGTTTTTAAATGGATTGTTTGTGTTTGCTAGATAGCCAAGGAAAATGATAAACAGGTTCCTTACTTCAATGTACTGGTTCATCTATGTAATCTTCATGAACCACCAAGCTCTTCGGAAAGTGTTGGCTGGGTTGTGTGCAGAAATATTGCTGCTTTCCATCATTTGCATCAAAAATTAGTTCCTGTAAGTTATTTTAAATCATCTAATCTTTCCTAAATTTATTTTGTTTAAATATATACATTTTTTTTTTAATAAGTTAAGAAATTATTGACCTTTTATAGTTATCTTACATTATCTACTGAGGTGATGCTTTTTAGTATTGTCTGTTAATATTTAATTGCCATTCTGCAAGTGAAAATTCTATGCTAATAAAGTTTTTTAGATGAGTTTTCCTCCAGTGTTATAATTCTCTTTCATTAAACATAATATTGTGCACATTTTGTAAATGCATTTAATAGGATGCGATATGACACTTGTTTGTAGATTGATTGAGTTGGAAAGTGATGATTAGGTAGTAAGAATAATATATTGGTTGGCTGACCAGAAGATAGTTAATGAATGTAGACAGTGTATTGCTACAACAATTAGTTTTAAATTCATCTGATATAAATGATCCTACTTTACAACATGCAAAATATCCAGTTGTTATCTGAAACAGTATGACCTTATCCATTGTTTTTATTTATTGGTTTTATGGTTATCATAATGAACAAGACAAAGCATGTCTACAAATTGTTAATAATAATAGATCAGCCTGTGTAGTTCAGTGGAAGTGACTGTACATCCCCAGTGCTGGATCGCCAGAAGACCTAAGTTCAATACTATTGCAAACTAGGGGAACTTTTTGTAAGCCTTTCTTTGAGAGGTTTCCAAGTCAGTCAATGTTTGGCATGAGTAAATGTTTTTCTCCTGGAAACTCTGTTTTTTTTTTTTTTAATATATATATATATATATATATATAAATTCAAGAAAATCAACCATAGAACTTACACCATTTTAGACAATAACATATTACGTTAGGGAACAAAAGATGATGACACTGGTCTTCTGTCTCTTCAGTGAATGCCACTTAAAATTAGTGTTAGTCTTGGGCCGGCTATCTCTGATTGGGTACTAGTGGAGATTGAACTATCCCCTCAGTCTCCAAAAGTTAGGTAAGGCTAAAGCAGCCTTGCCTATTCCATATTAAGGGAATAAAAGGCATTAGTGGATTTCAGATATATATATATATATATATATATATATATATATATATATATATATATATATGTTAAGAATACCAAGCAATTTTTAAGCCTGGTTTTTACTCCATTTCCCAAGTAAGCAAACAGACAAATAAGTCAAGTTTGCGCCTGCAAGTGATGCAAGTCTAGCTGATCCTACAGGTAGTGCAAGACCAGGACAACTCGTGGTAAAGGTGGCATAAGCTCCGATCACTAATCTTTATATTTACCCTTAATGCCAAAACACATCTCCAAGAAAGAGATGTATGATGTTTTGTATTAAAGGCAAGAGGCCACTACCCAGACCGGTTTCGACCTTTATTGAGGTCTCATCAGTGGGAGCTAGGCTAGAAATAGAAGTAGTGGCCTCTTGCCTTTAATACAAAACATCATACATCTCTTTCTTGGAGATGTGTTTTGGCATTAAGGGTAAATATAAAGATTAGTGATCGGAGCTTATGCCACCTTTACCACGAGTTGCCCTGGTCTTGCACTACCTGTAGGATCAGCTAGACTTGCATCACTTGCAGGCGCAAACTTGACTTATTTGTCTGTTTGCTTACTTGGGAAATGGAGTAAAAACCAGGCTTAAAAATTGCTTGGTATTCTTAACATTTATTATACCCAAGGTAAAATACTTTCTACATATATATATATATATATATATATATATATATATATATATATATATATTAGGATAACCAAGCAATTTTATATGCTTGGTTATTTTAGCTCCTAATCCCAAGTGTGCATATATATATATATATATATATATATGGTGAATTATAATAATGTTTGAAAATTATTGTAATATAATATTGAAAGTTATCTGAATTCATGGTGATCCTAATATTTAATACAATACATGCATTTAACAAAATAAAAAAGCAAAGCTGTTTTGACCAATTATCTCTTTTAGCCTACTTATAAATGAGATTTAATTAAGGCAAGATTATTAATTTGACCTACCAGTGTGCATTTTTTCAAGATATGCCATTTTTACCATCAAAATGCGCATAGGTATGTAAAATTAATAATCCTTCCTTAAATAAATAAAGCTCATTTAATTAGATTTCTTTTCACCTAGTTGTGATAGATCGGCTGCTCTGTTTCTTTTTTTAGTTTGATGTAATATAATGTTTTGTAAATATTCACACAGCCAATTCTTTTCTATATTTATCATGAAGAAAACATATAAACATTCTTACTGGTAAATATTGTTAACTTTTATTCACTCAGTCTTTTAATTTCCTCCTCCCCAATAATTTTAACCCTTAGCTATTTGATATATATGTTATAATGACATTTTTCTCTTTGTAAATAATTATGTTAACGTTGAAAAAATTCCTTTCAGAAGAAATTCCCTTTCAATTTTAAAATGAAGTGCGAGTGAATGATATCACTCAAACAAACCTGAGTTCGATTGTCATAATGATGTGAGGATTCTTTCTATGGGTTTTTTTTTTTGCTTGAGTGTTAGTTAGATGATCTCATATGGTGGTGACGGTAGGTTTTTCTAATGGAAACTCGAATTTTTCATCCTAAAAATGGGAAGATCAACCAAAGAATACATGCATTTAACATAATAATATACTCTTAAGGTGGATTGTTTAGTGTAGAGTGATGGCCTTTTGTGATAAGTCCCGATAATCTATGGAAGTGCTGTATGAAGTTTTTTTTTTTACTTGGTTAGAAATTAAATGAAACTTGCCAAGAAATTATTATATCATCATCATTAAATTCCTGCCATGTATCCTCAAGGGATGTACAGGAATTATTATATTCTTGTTACTAGAAATTATTATAATCTTGTTTAATTCTTTCTCCAAGTTTAAGCAATTTTCACACAAAGTTTCTTCATGACTAAATTATTTACATGTAGGAGCTGATTCATCATCATCTTTGTCATCCACCCAAGGCAGGTTGAGGTTGTTATGAACACTAACTTTCCAGTCCATCTATTGGAAGCCAAGTTATTTAAACTTCTGTAAGAGTTCCTATAAGATGTATAAGTTTCTTTAAGACTTCTGTATGATTCTTCCAGAGGCTGATTACTTCACATCAGTTGACTTAGTATCCCATAATGCAAAGGACACTTCCTTTTGGACTTACATAATGTTATGCATTATGGGAAGAGCCACTACCCAGAGTATCCTCTTTGAGAGTGTCCTCAAAAGGACACTCTCACATAGCTCAAAAATCTCAGTAGAGTCTCAGCAACTCCTAAAATACTCAACATGTGTGGGAAATGTAAGCAGCAAAAAGTTTTTCTAACATTTTTGCTGCATATATTTTCTCCTCGTGATGATCATCATGAGGAGAAATGTATCTTACAATAACAGATTATTGATCAATGTGACATATTGTATGTATTGGTTATGTGACATATGCATTGGTGGATAAGAATTTAAAGTTAAGGTCACATAGCAAAAGTTGCAAATATAACTCAGAGAATAATTTCTATGTTGAAGCAAACCTTCGCATGTAAGGATAAGGAAGTAATTTTGCCTCTTTATAAAGCTTTGATAAGACTACACTTGGATTACTGTGCTCAGATTTGGTAAATCTCCTGGGTTCCAAGGGGATAAAGAAGCTGTGGAAAGGGTGCAAGAAGAGTTACAAAGATTATATCCAGATTATGGGATTTAGATTATGAGGACAGATTGCGAGTATGTGGATTACAGACTCTGGTTAATAGGAGAAAGAGGGGTGATATGATAGAGGTCTATAAACTTTTGAATGGGTGTTATAGCATTTCAAATGATGAAATTTTTCATTATATAGAAGGTGGGGAGAGAACATGCGAACATCCATGGAAGTTAAGGTTGTTCTCAGTCAAAAAAGGGGTAAGAGCTAGGTTTTTCTATCAGAGAGCAGTGAGTGAGTGGAATAATTTGCCCTTAGGGGTAGTGAGTGCATCTAGTGTAAATGAATTTAAGGAAAGGTATGATAGCTGGGTTGGGTAACTTACAGCCTCCCTCAATGAGTCCTTGACTCCCTGGAGGTCTCAGATAATAATAATAATAATAATAATAATATTAGGAACAATAACAGGAATAATAACAGAATCAACAGGCAAACTAAAATAACCAGCTTCTTTTAAATTTTCAAAAATATATTTTTTACTTTTTTAGCCATTAAATCAATAATTTCATCACATGTTGTTTTTAGATAAATATGGTGACTAATACAAACCCAGAATTCCCATAACTAATAATCAACAAGAAAAGAGTCAAGTTGAACAATTAGTTATAATAATTCAAGAAAATTTACATTTATTATTATTATGATGATTCAGGAACTCCATGGAGTCACAAGACTCATCATGGGAAGCCCACCCTAGAAAACAGAATCTATCATATCAAAAATCACGCAAAACTCATATCACTTCTTGAACTTATTCACCATTTGTGCTCTCACCACACTACCAGGCAATGCATTCCATGGTTCAACCACCATCCATGCAAAGAAACACTCCTCACCCTCTCGTTCAGGACTTTCGCAACTTCCAGAGGTTCCCCCCCCCCTTTATCCTAGCTCCTTCTTGTTCCACGAAATGAAAGAACAATAGAATGACATCTCTTTTATCTCTGCTGGTCAGAGATAAAAGAATTGCAGCAGTCTTCTGGGTTACCTTCACCACCTTTACAATATGACTGTTGAATTTCAAATTTCTATCTATTATCACCCCCAGATCTCTTGCCTCCTCCACTTCCTCCAACAGAGTATGCAGCCTCGCATCGATGTATACCAAACTTCAAGACTTTACATTTAGCTGACTTAAAATGATGCCCATTCATTTGCCTATCTTTCATTTTATTCAATGCCTCTTGAAGGGCTACCATATCTGCACTATTACTAATAACCCTTGCCAGCTTCACATCATCTGCAAACAACTGCAATCCATTGGCAATGTCATTGACATAAAAGTTAAACAATGCAGGTACCAGTACTGAGCCCTTTGTGACTCCACTTGTAACCCTCTGCTTACTTGATATTGTTCCATCATACCAGGCAACAATCCAAAATCCATTTTACTAACCTGACATCTAAATCCATGTGCTGCAACTTAAATACCAGCTTATCATGTGGTGCCTTGTCAAATGGCTTCGTAAAATCCAGAAAAATGGTAGAATATGCCTTTCCCTCATCAACCGCTCTTGTAACTTTATTATAAAAGGCAATCAGATTATTAAAACACGAATGCCCCTTAACAAATCCATGCTGACTCTCACAGATAACATTTCCCTCATCTGCCCAATGCTGTAAGTGATGATCATTCACTAATTTCTTCAAAATGTTAACAACTACTGATGAAATACAAACTGGTTTATAGTTTGACACTTCTACTGCCACCCTTATAACAATAGCACGATCTTACCCACCTTCTACTCTTTGGGTATCTTTCCCATCGTCAGACGCTCATTAAAAAGCAGTCAACAGAGTTTCAGTTCTTTAGCACATTCTCTCAAAATGCATGACAAAATCTCATCCAATTCCATTACTTTATTGGCATCCAGAGTATTCAGTACTTGACACATACTCTCTTCTAAACCTTGGACCAGTCCCACCTCTCTCTCTCTCTAGTATTAAAATCTACTATCTCTACGATGAAATACCCCAATAAAGTGTTCATTGAACAACTCCACTATGTCCTTTGCATCAGTTACTCTATTCCCATTTTTATCCAGCAGTCATTTCTCCTCCTCCTCGTCACATAATGAAAGAATTTCTTAGGATTTTTTTTTTAATCTGAGGGCCTGTTTCTTCTCATATTCCAGTTTTGTCTTCCTCACCATGCTAGTCACTCCCTAGCACATCTACTCCACCCATTTCCTTATATCTCTTCCATAACCTCTTTTCTTACCTGCAGTTTCAGTTTAATATTGTATGTCATCTACTTTACAAATTATTGTAAAGTAGATTGTTTGTTTTAATATTGTTAGTCATCTAATTTACAAATTGGGTTCGTTTTCACTTGTGGTATACAACTTGCATTGTTGCTAATAAATATTCCTTCACCAGTTTCCAAGCATTGATGATATATAGCCCTTCCAATTCCTCCATCCCTGGGACCTGCTCTAAGCTAATTTCTAAGGTTATTATAATTACCTGCCTTATAATTCTATATACATTCCTTTCTGTTTAATACTCCTGCACGTCTCCTCTTCTTCCAAGTGCTAGGGACAAAGATGCCATCTCAATTATAATCAGCTCTTTTGATGCTATGACCAGATCTAAAACTCTTGAACTGCATTTTCCTTCTACCACAGTTTCCTCTTCCCAATTACTGCTGTAGTTAAAATCTCCCATAACAGTCATTCTTCTTGCAATTTCCCAGCTCAACTGCGTAAACATCTCCTGCTATTCACCCTCTATGCTCCCTTGCTTGTAGCAACACCCCATTAAATATCCTGTCCTGCCCACTTCTACTTCGCACCATATGCTTTCAAAACCATTAGTACCATTGCCCTCCAAATCCTTCACTCTGAGAGGACACATCACTTATAAGCAGTACTCCACTACCATGTTTTCCTTTCCTATACTGTTGAAAAATGCTATACTGTGCTACTTGTATACCTGTCAGTATATCATCTTCCATCAACCATGTTTCAGAGATCCCAATAATCTTTGGACAGGTTAATGCTATCAGCATCACCAGTTCATCTCCTTTATTTCAGATACTCCTGGCATTAGTATAAAGAATCAAGGCATTGTCACTGTTTCTATACCTATCATCTCCTCCAGACTCTACTGGATTTAGCATTACACAGTGTATCCTCCCCCTTCTCCTAAGTAACTATTCTCACATGAGGCCACCTCCTGCTACCTTGATAATTCTAATTTCCATGCATCAATACACTGACTCTTTCGGAGAGCAATATTCTCTCCAGATGCCTTGTTCAAATGCAAACGTCTCTTGCATACGGTACCTTTCTGTTCTCAAATGTCCTGCAAGCATCCACATAATCCAAGCCTCTCTTTTAATACATTTTGGCTATCATACTATTCATATTGATGCTCTTCTCTGCAGTTTTACATTATCATACCTGGGCAACACACTCGCTATTTTCCCTCTCTCTGTCTTCTTCCATACAACCTCAATCATGAACCTCGCATCTCTCGCCACCCAATTCACACTGCCTCAGGTCATTCGTGCCACCACCAATGATCTCTTCCACTGTTGAATTTTTTTTTCACTTGGTTATATTATAAAGATGCCAAGAAATTATATTCTTGGTTTCATCCTTTATCCAAGTATAAGCAAACAAAGTTTGTACATTGAATAACTTCACGACTGGGCTACTTGTATACAGAGACTAATGACTTCACATCAATTGCCTTAGTATCCCATAATGCAATGCGCATATCTTTACAGACATCTGTAGCTACCACCACCACCACCAAGACTGGTTTTGACCTTTATTGAGGTCTCATTGGTGGGAGCCAGAACCAGAAGTGATACCAAGGTTAAAGTAATGCAGAAGTCATATTTTCATATACAAGTAGTCAAAAGGTGTCACACATTATTATGAGACCTCAGTAAAGGTCGAAACTTGTCTGGGTGATAGCTCTTCCCATAATGTATAGCATTATACATCTCCATAACAATATGTGCATTATATTATGGGATACTAAGGCAATTGATATGAAGTCATTAGCCTCTGTATACAAGTAGCCCAGTCATGAAGTTACTTCATGTGCAAACTTGTTTGCTTACACTTGGATAAAGGATAAAACCAAGAATATAATTTCTTGGCATATTTAATTTATAGTATAACCAAGTGAAAAAACTTTCAGCATCTCTGTCTCTAATCCAGAGTATTTTAGTAATAATGTGTGGCACATTTTGACTACTTGTATATGGAAATATGACTTCTGCATTTCTTCAACCTCGACATCATTTCTGGGTCTGGCTCCTACGGATGAGACCTCCATAAAGTTTGAATCCAGTCTAGGGTAGTAGCTCTTTCTCATAATGCACAGTATTATGCATGTCTATAAGGATATGTGCATTGCCTTAAGAGATACTAAGCAAATGATGTGAAGTCATTAGCTTCTGTATACCAGCAGCCCAGTCGTGAAGTTACTTCATGTGCAAACTTTGTTTGCTTATACTTGGATAAAGGATTAAACCAATAATATAATTTCTTGGCATTTTTAATTTATATCGCTTCTACTCTTTTACCTCACTTAATTGCCATAGTCACACTGTCTAGTGTGCCTCCAGGCAGACACTACTCTGGCCTTCTATCTTGCACACCACAGATCATTGTTTCCATACATCACACCTCTTACCACTTTGTTTCTTCCTTGCTCACCTGCATCCCTCACACTTTCTCTCTCTCCTCTGACACTTTTTCTCCCACTTACCTGTCATCTTTTCTGGTTCCTGCACTGTCTTGTTCCCTCTCTTTCATTGGTTCTCCTATTCTCTCCCCTTCTATCATTCCTACTCTGATTCACTTTGTATTCATTGTTTTCAGTCTCCTAATGTCTTCTTCACACTTATCAACTTATTCCTGATACATTCTACTTCTTTCAGTACATCAATCTCTCTCTCTCCCCCCCCCCCAAGCTACCTACTCTCACTCAACATTCATCCTCCCAGTCATTACCATGTTCCAAAACTACACCATCATATAAACCTACTACTCCCTGGTTTTATGGTCTCATTTACATGCCACTCATTTTCCTCACACTCGATCATGCTATACATCTCTCTCAGTCAATATTCACCTGTTTCTGATGTAACATTGCCAAGGTCCATTGTCCTAATTTCTAAATCACAAATTTCTTGCCTTTTTTGCATTTTATGCAGACATGGACTCTTTGTTTCTCACCTGCCACATTTCTAACTGCTAGGATGCAAACATGCCAGAAGCACCACATATTACAAAATCCTGTAGTATGCTGTGTAAAATGTAGTACTTAAATGGCAAAGGACTTGGTGATAAGCCATTGGCAAACTGAACTGCAGCTGCCATCATTACTCAAACACTGCACAAAGAATACTAACAAACTATACTAGAATATTACATTTCATACAAATTCCCCAACTGTGAACTACCCACAGACTATACTTTCTGTATAAATTAGATTCCAAATAATTTTCAAGTAAAACTCTAATAAATTATAACAAAAA
Source organism: Typopeltis vanoorti (assembly GCF_054136105.1). NCBI lineage: Eukaryota > Metazoa > Arthropoda > Arachnida > Uropygi > Thelyphonidae > Typopeltis > Typopeltis vanoorti. Next base: position 85,003,636 of record NC_143561.1, on the reverse strand, counting down.
CCTATCTTTTTTTCTGCTGATACCTTGTAATACATCTGACTATAACATCTCCTTCTGGCAAACCAGAGGTGAATTTAAAGGTGAATTAAATTTTTGTCATCACCTTGAAATATTAATCTTCATTCTACCAAAGTATGTGACTGCAACAATACATTGAAGCACCTGTCTTCAGTATTCTTAAGTTGTAAAGTGGATCCACCTTATTCTCATATGGTTTAATTAAAACAGGGTTTCGCCAATATCCTTAAAGCCATCATTGGCATAAGTGCAACCTTTATTTGAAAAATGCTTGCATACAAAAAAAATAAACATATTCATTTGATGGAGAATATACTAATCACTCTCAATTGTACTTTTTATCATTAATTTTTGTGGAGTGAGAGAGTCCTTGGGGAAATACCATACTTGATTTTTATATTTCTGTTTTGATTTTTTAAATGAACCTTTCCAGTGTTGACAGTTAACATGTACTTTTTGAACTCTAAACAAGATATCATCTTTAGTTAAAGTGCTCCATAGATCCACATCATTGTATTTTGTATAAATATTTTGTTGATGCTTTTCTGTATAGCAGTGTGAAATAGTGGAATTCGATATAGTTACCTTAGGAATATCTATAGGAATAGTTTCTGCTTTATAGTGTGCTGTATCAGTAGATGTAATTGCACTAGAAATATCTGTAGGAATGTTTGGTACATCAAGCTTAAAATATGTTTCATCTTTGAGTGAATCAACTAAATAATCCTCTAATAATTTTTTTTTTCTCTAATCACTCTTTTTCTTCTTATAACCACTTTCAAAACCACTCTTCATTTTTAATCCTAAGCAAACATTTATTTCTGATAAGTAAAAACAAATATTTTGAAATTTTAGTAAATGAAAGCTATTCACTGTTACTTTCATTATGGTATTGCCAAGGTCATTATGCAAGTTAATTATTTATTCAAATTATTAAATTGTTTACTTTAATGTTTAATACCTACTTCAATAATGAAGTAGGTATTAAACTTAAAGTAAACAAGAAGAGTTTCATGTTCACTTTAACAAGATCACACACTTATATTAACATAAAGCATGGAAAGCAAACTAATTCACTTGCAGTTAAAAAACAAAAAAAAGAAGAAGCAGGAAGAAACAATCAAATGCCAAACACAGAAGCAGATCAGAAATAAAACTGTGGCCTATTTCAGTTTTGATAAGCAATGACTATTAGGAAAAGGTGAAGGCTGGTCATCAATCAAAGATGCAACAAATACTTGTTGCATATTTCATCGATGCGGAATCTAGTGTAAACCACAAAACTTGCAGTAAACAAAAAAAAATTAGCTACCTGATTATGCTCCACTGCTCCTCACTCCCCTGCTCATACTTTTCTTATACAATTTCCAGTGATGGCCTCTTGTCTTCTCCTTGTCTCTCCTCATTCTTTGAGAAACCACATCCACAATAATCTGGTCATAACCTATTATCAACTTATTATATCTTGATCATATTTTCTCCTCCTCCTATCCACTAGTTTACATTTCCTCAATCTTTCTTTGCACTCAACATATCAGAGACCAGAAACAACCTTAGTCAATTGTCTCTGGACTCTTCCCAGTATCTCTTCATCCTTTTCAAAACTATGTAACCAAATCTGTGCAATAATCCATATACTGATCAAAGCCCTATACAATGGAACCATATTATCCTTACTTATAATATATGCATAAATGAATAAATAGTTCACATCATGTTGCATGTCTGTGCCGTTCTGTTTCAAAACTAAAGTAAAAAGAAAAATTATCAAATGATTAGATTTCATCCTGAATTTTAATGAGTGTGTTTGTATGTGTGGGCATGTGAACTGGAGAGTTTCTATTATGATTTTATGCCATGTAATAGTGAAGACAAACAGTTACATAGTCTTAATTTGTTTCACATATATCATCACACCATTTCTTTAATGAAAAATGTCATGAGTTATCTGTATATTTCACTGCTATATACTGGTGTGCACTATAGCTATATGAAATGTTTAGTATACAAAGATATATATATGTATATATATATACAGAAATATGTATATAACAACAACAATTCGTGGAGATCGTTTGTTAAATGATGGTGAATCAGATTACTCTGTTATGCATTAACAAGTAAATGTTTCCATCAGTTGGTCTGTAAAGAGCAAAAGTAATGAATATAGATAAGAGTAGATGTATAAGTAGTTTTTTCAATCACTTTAGTTGATTTTTCTGAATTGTTTCTATTAGAGATCTTTGCCAGCCTTCTTCAAGAATGACAGCATTTGGGATATAGTCATTCCATATACAGTATGGAATGTATGCATCGACAAGTATGGAAAAGCATCAACAAAATGAGAATATAACAACAACTTGCTTCATTTAACCAGTAACCTCTACTACATGTAGTGTTAGAAAAATTACATAATCCTTCTTCAAAAATTTAGTGCTGATGAAATAGGGCTATTTTATCATGCCACACTGGATGGTTCCTGGCATAATAAACACACGTTTATGTGCTTATTATGCCAGGAACCATCCAGTATGGCATGAATTTGGATCATTGAAAGGAATGGATCATGCAATAATGTTATGCTGTTCAAATATGTCAGGAACTGATAAACAAAAGCTTATTAAAAAAGTGCCAGACCTTGATGCTTTAAAGGATTAAAATGGAGAATTTGCCAGTTCAGTATCATGTGAGGCAAAAATGCATGGGTGACATCTAAATTTTTTAAGAATTCACTTATGAGTTGGGACATAGAATTAGGATGGAAATCAAGAAAAAAATTTGCTGCTTGTTGACAACTAAGGAAGTCAGTGCAAATGATATTGACCAATAGTTGATGAGAAATAAGCAACAAAACCATTCAAAACTATTATTGCTCACTGTAGCTTTAAACAGTCATGGATATGCCAAATATGGCCAAGAGTAAAAATTGACATCCCATTAGATGTAAACCACATTATAAACCATGAAGCATTTGCATCCATCGACAGTAATCTTCACTACTATTGAAGATTTTTAGGAGGACATTAGAAGATGAAGAAAGTGATAAGGATGACACTCCCCAGCTTCAACAAGTGACTATTCAGTATGCTAGAAAATTTATTACTGGATGATGAATCTGTTTCAACAGGGAAACAGTGCTATATCTGCACTTAAATACGTCACTGATTTTGTTTAATTTCACTCAAAAAAAAGAAAAAACTGCTATGCTCGATCAATTCATTCGCTGCTAAGAACTGCATGTGTAATTATTAATAATTACACATGCAATTCTTAATTAATTAAAGTCATTAGCTTATCTGTTAGTAATTTTGCTATGCAATAATGAAAAACTTGTCTAAACTTGTATTTTTTCATATATACGTATATCTTTTAATCTCTTGACATGCACCTTCATTTAATTGGAGTAGCCTCTTATTTGGGCCAAATTATGCCATTCCCAATGTGGTCCTATTAACCAGAATATGTTGTATATCCTAATATTGACTGAGGGATGTTCCATGTCTGGGAACATAAATGTGGCTTTGAGGCAATTGGCCTCAAAGTCATTATCATTACTGCTTTCTTCAAGTTCCACATTGAGAGGACACAACTCTTCTGAAATCATCTTTTCTTTATCTTTTCTGTCTTTTTGAAAAATGCTATAACCATCCCATTCTATTCTCATGATCATGTCATCCTCTGTTAACCATATCTCACTGACACCAATAATTTGTGAGCTAACTAACTAACTCTATCAAGGCTACAAACTCTTCACCCTTATTTCTAATATTCCTTGCATTGGTGTATAAGCACAGTAGCTCTTCCTTGGTTCCCTGTTCCTTCCGACAATTCCTTATCCCATCATTTCAGTAAGTTGACTGTTGATCCCACTGAGAACATCCCCGCATCCCATCTTGTCTTCCTCTGTCACTTATCTCACACTAATGTTGGTATCTTACATGCATGTTACCACAGTCTAGTTTTCATTTCCCTGACTAGCTACATGCTCTCTTCCTCTCATCAGTAATCTACTCAGCTTCACACTACCACTGTCACTCAACAGACCATCTCTAGCAAGCACCTATCTCCTACCTTCAGATTTATCCCACACATCAACAAATTCAAGTCCTCTTTTCCTGCATATTCTAACTATCATGCTATTTGTAATCATTGCCCTTCTCCTCGGCTCCCTACTATCATAACTTGGTAACACACAATTGTCCCTCTCATGCTTTTTCACTTCACTGTCTCTAGCAACACTCACAAATCACATGCTACTTCATTCACAATTTCTTGCAAATTATTTGTTCCAACCAGCACAGTCAACTCCTCTGCATTTCCTCTCCTTTCTATAGCCTCACTCATTCTTCCTATTGTTGCTCCTCTCATATTTGACACCTGCTCCATTTTCACATCTTTCACTATAGAGTCCCCCATACAGCACTACAGTACTTTTCCACCATTCCACTGAAGTCATTCTTCTCTGACTCATATATGCCACCATCCATCTTACGGTTCCAGCTACCTTAATTCTACTAATTAACCTGCCCATGCCTTAATTCATTCCCTCAACCTCACTAATTCTTTTCTGATATCCTCACTTGTGTTCATATCTTTTGTGCTATCTTCTTTAACATTCCTCATTCCTTTTTCTACCATTCCATCATCTTTCACATCTTTCTCTGTCTTACTACACTCTGCTATGTCATTTACGACACACTACATATGTTACTTCTGGCTCTCGCTACATTCATATCACTCATGTTATTCATGCTACCATCGATGCATTTATTCAGTAGACTGTTTGTTCACTTTTTCATAAATTTCTTACTATGCATTCACTGCTCTTTTACAGCATCTGTCTTTGCTATCAGACACCACTCATTCTTCTTGTTGCATTCTCTTTACTATCACCTTCAGTCACTGATACATTACTACCAATCAAGTCTGCATTCAAATCACACTTTGCACACACACCACTTTTTCCATCACCTTAGAAAGACAATTTATTGACTCATCACATTTATGTGCATAATTTACATAAGTGAACATAATTTGTGTATGTCTCACATTTCACGCAATGATTGAAATTAAAATTTAACTCTTGTAGAGACAAAGTTACTGCCATCTTGCTTTCAATGCTGGTTAGTATACCTTGCTTGAAGTTTAACAATTTTATAAACAAACTCAAGTCCACATACTACAACTGTTGCACATGAGCACACAAATATCCACAATTGATTAGTCAAAAAACCGATCTGGACCTTCTTTCACAAACCATCTGTCAGCATACCACAACCTGGTCATTTATTATTATTATATCTCTATATTTATATATCTTTATAGATACATAGATAACTATATAAATATATAAAGATATATAAATATAGAGATATAATAATAATAAATGACCAGGTTGTGGTTTGCTGACAGATGGTTAATATTACATTGCTATTCAGTTCAAAGATATAGAAATATAATAAAAGAAACACAGCATACAAATCATTCATTCAAAAACAAACAAAGAAAACAGAAGAAATGTACAAAAATAAAAGATATATAGCAAAAAAACAGTAAAAAAAAAAGTTCAAGATTCTTGGGGTGTTATTAATAAAATAGAATATGTACATAGTAGACAAAATACCCTACAAAATATGTTTCAAACTGGCTGGGTCTCTTCAGCTGTCAGACCAATGAAACTTTTATCAAGTACACTAATAAAAGGTGAATATACTGATGCTTGAGCTGCATTTGTGTTCTTTTCTGCTTATGTTGATCTCTATAAAATTTGGAATGAAATATTGCAACCACCTACACAGAACAGACTTTTCAACATGGAAGATCATTTATAGATAATGTCATCATCAAATTTGATATGTACCCTCGGAGGTGTACAGGATAATTATGATAGTACCACTTGAAAAAGTTACACCATTACTAACTTCTGATCAACAATTTTTCTTCAAATTAATCTGTTATCTGTCACGACCCCAACATTATCAGATCTTATATTTCTGTCTTTTAAGGCACTTTTTACTGTATTAGTCTGTCTACATCTTGGTCTTCCCTTGTTGAGCCTTTTTAAAGATAGATTGACTACTGTCTAGAATGGTTGAACTTGCAGCTGTAGTTTCGATTTACACAGGTTGTTAAACTTTTTGATGTGCTTGTTTTTTTTATTTTTTGCAATTCTTTCTATGCAGAAGCTTCTAAGATGTCCGAGAGAATAGACCAAAGTTCAGGTTTGAGTATCGTGGAAAGCTCTGATTGTAAGGAGCCAATGGTGGCATTTGTCGTGGAGAGGATGGCACGCATTGCCGCGATCTGCTCTCATAGTAATGCAAGGCTGGCATATTTATATATGTGGAGGGATTTTTTTGACTGAAATATGATTTTTAGTTTAATGCAGTTAGGTATCACTCTTGTATCCCAACACCTTTTTAAAAAGGCCAGCCAATTTAATTGCCTAGATAAGCGTAGTTTTGACTTACTGTATTGTCTTGATTTGTGTGCTATTTCTTCACCTTGAATTAAAGGCTTAAGTGCTGTGAGGACATCATGTTGGAGGCTTAATGGAATATATACAGCACTCAGAAAGGATTAAAACACATTAGACTCAGTCACCTCAGCAGCCTGCATCCAAGAATCCAGTTTAAATGGAAAAGGAAAATAACAATAGTTTACTCTTCCTAGACACCTTCCTAATGGTAACCTTTCCTTCACTGTATATAAAAAACCTACACATACAGGCAGATACATTCATAAACTCTCCCACCACCACCCCTCTCAACAATATGGCATTATTAAAACTCTAGCCAAGAGAGCCCACAATCTTTGTTCCAGTGGAACCATGCTTTCAACCGAATTCAACCACATACGCACACATCTTCCTTTCCAATGGCTACAGTGATTACAGAATTAAAAAAATAATCAGTTCCTCCCCCATTCCCTGGCCATCTCTTCAGAAGGATTTCAGAAATGACATCATCATACCCAACATCTGTGGCACATCAGAAAAAATAGCTGGGTCCTTAAAAGAGTACAACCTCCACACAGCGTTCAAGCCCCACCATAAACTTGCTATCCTTATCTGTTCTACCAAAGATCAGCTCCCTCCTCTCTCTCTCAGTGCATGAAGTTTATAAAGTACCCTGTTCCTGCAAGCTCGCTTACTTTGGACAGACGGGTAGACCAGAACCACCCGCTTAGAGGAACACAAATCATACATTTGCAATCACGACTATGGTTATTCCGGTCTGGGATATAACCCAGAGGATCTCCTGGGAAAAAACTACCATGTTTCACCATAGTAAATTCAAAAAAAAAAAAAAAAGAAAGACTATTTTTAGAATCTATGGCAGCACTCAGAAATCAACTGAATTTAAATAAATACCGTTGCATAAAACTTCCCAAAATTTGGGAAATATTAATTATCAGAGAAGATCCCACCTTACATCCTAGGCCACCTACAAATGCCCATAGAGGGCACACTACCTAGATAAAACTGTAGTCACCCACAGGTTTCACTTAGTATTGTTATATTTGGGTGTTATTACATTAGTTTTGTTTTTGTAATCCTTGAAGATCTCTCAGTGACTGAGACTAAATATTGGTAGCATTAAAATCAGTTTTAATCCTTTTCGAGTGCTGTATATATTCCATTAAGCCTACAACATAAAAAACTTGCATAAATCTTACCAAGAACACTCAATAAGGAAATACCTAAGGAAATAGATTCTCACATCCCTTTTTATAGATGGGAATTATGAGAGCTCTGCTCCAATCATTCGGAATTCTACCTTCTGAATGCAATGCAGTCACTGTAAAACTTTTATACCTCCATATTTGAGCATTTCTGGTTGAATTCATCTACTCCAGCTGCATTTCCACATTTCAGGTTTGTGATGACTTTTTCTACTTCAAGTATGGATATGTATTCCTGACTGCATTCCTGTTGGAAGTTTTCTAATACCATGCTAAAAACTGCTTGCTTAATTTAGCAGTCTTTCAAAGTAATTACTTCAAACATCGAGAATATCGTTATCTTCAATTTTCATGTCAACTTTATCATCTCTGATTCCTTTCACAATACTTTCTCCCATTTCTAAGCTTTTTTCGGTTGCCACCTTCCTGATATTTATTTTGTATGTTCTTACCAAAGTCTTCCCATGACTTTTGTAGCTAGTTTTATACAGTGCTTTGCTTTCATACATTGTCCTTTGTATTTTCTAAGAGCACATGCTGACTTACTCAGAACTTTCCATATGTTTTATTCTTCTTTTCCTTGATTGCCTCCTTTTTCTTCCTGAGTCTGCTATGGAGTCCTTGCAGACAGCCTCACCATATGTCTCTCTGGCTGAATCAATCAATGTTTTCTTCAGGGTTTTCCACTGAAATTCCAAAATTTGATTCTCGTTTTTAAATTCTTTCATTTTTTCTTTAATGATGTTTGTGTATTTGAGTCTACAGTTCACATCTGAAAGCTGCTCAACTTTTTTTTATTTCAAATTCTCTGTATACTCTTGTGCCCTGAACAAGTGAGAAAACATTCCAATAACTTATAACATAGTCAATAAGACTTTGCCCATTTCTTGCATCTTCTCTCCATGTGAATTCATGCACATTTTTATGTTGGAACATGGTGTTAGTAATAACTAATCTATGTCCTGAACAGAAATCCAGGAGGCATTTACCATTATTATTAGCTTTGCACTTTTCTTCAAATTTTCTCAAAACATTTCTCGATATCTGGTAATCATTTCCTACTCTGTTGTTTAGCTCTCCAACAAGGACCAACTTATCCTTTTTTATTGTGCCAACTGCCTTCTCTAATGCCTCAAAAAATTCCTCCATTTCTTCCTTGGAAGAACCTTATGTGGGACCATAAGCACAAATAAGTCTCTGGAAGAAGAACACCACTCTTTTACATCACAGCAAATATAAGTATGAAAGACTATTCATTGAATCTGCCTCAGCTTTAAGAAACTTTCAAAACCTCAACAAATTTGGGTGCATGAGACTACCCCAAATCTGGGAAACATACATTTTAAGATCATAAGCCCAATGACAAAACACCTAATTTAGCCCACTAGGGGACACTGATTAGGACTCTAGGCCTGATTTCTGTTATCTTTATTCAGCCTCATTTGTTCAGTGTTAGTGCCTGCATGCACATGTCTTTTTTTTTTGTTATCCCTGAAGATGGCAGTGTAATATTGCTGAAATATAGGAAAGTATTAAAGTTTTTTATAATTAATATTCTAATATACGTTATCATTTCCTGAAAAATTAAAATCTGCAAATAAATATCATTGTCCAGTTTCCCATTCTGATTGCCCACATCACTCTACATGATATTGTTGCCTGCCACTTAAGAAGATTATTCTCATATTTAGTGTTGAATAGTATACCTGCTTCCTGTTTTTCCTGATCTCATCTCATCTCCCCTTTTACCCTCTTTTATCTTGTGGTGTACAGGGTTTATTAATCATCGGACCTCAAACCATTCACAGGATAAGGTGGTCAACCCTATGTCCCGGTGTATCCTATGTCTGTAGTGTTGAGTTCTCGAGGCAGTTTGCCTGCTTTGCAGGATGAAAAACCCCAGGATAAACTTGGGGAAAACCCTACTGTCCATACCCAAGACGGGCTAACTTGGCTATGACTGAGGAAGATCCTTCAGCTCCTCACATCACTGACGGGAATCAAACCTAGGACACTCCTTCCCCCAGGCATATGGTTGCAAAGCTCACAACCACTAGGCTAAATTTTTTTCTTCTTCTTTTTCTTCTTTTAAATTTTTTGTCTTCTTTGTTTCAGTCACTTCTATTATGTTGATCTGGTACTTCCAGTTTTTCTACTAGTTCCATTTCTTTTCCATTGATACTTCTTACATTCACAGTACCAATCTTGAACTCTGTTGATTTTGAGTTGGGATGTGCTCCAGGATTTGTTCCAGTAGTTGACTTTGCAATGTTTGCCCTGGTTCCTTACAAAAACAGTAGGAGCCTTATTTAACTAAGCAGAACTCCAGCTGGCATGAAATTCTGTCATGTTGTACCATCATTTTACATTGTGATTTAAGCCAATAATAATACAATTTAGTCAGCTAAATCCCAAATTGCCAGCTCATCCTTGTTCGTTCAGTATCTGGGCAGATACCTAACAGGGGTGCACATCAGAAGAAGGTGAGGATTGGACATTAGGTCATAAGCCCTGGTCAGTTCTCTGCATTCCTTAAAAGGCTATTATTATTATTACATAACACCTCCAGGGAGTCCAAAGCCTCATCGAGGGAGGGTACCTACTCTACAACTCTCCGTCTCCACCAACTTCAACTACCTTCATTATCTACACCAAAGCAAACTACTGCCGATCACCACCACTAGTATTTTCACAAACAAACATCCACGCCCCACAGCAGGATTCGAACCCACATCCTTTTGGCTGGAGAGCGGATATGCTAACACTCGGCTAACCAGGATGCTATGTAGAGGTCTCCTCACACACAGCTTTGGCCCTTAAGCATCCCATAGATAAAATCTGTTTTAAAACAAATTGTTGAAAGAGATGAGAATATAATTTGGAGATATATTTAGCATTTAAAGATTATGAAAAAGCTTTTGATAAATAGAGAAAAACTGTAGAGTATAATGAAAAACAACAAAAGATGCCATTACATTTATTACAAACTATACAAAGTTTATATAAAAACACAAATACAAAGTTACAATTAGGTAACAAATTAACAGAAGAGATTGAATTAATCAAATTGTAAGAAAGGGATGCCGTTTGTCTCCAACTATGTTTTATATATACATATATTGATCAAATTATTAATTAAAGAAGAAACAATAAAACATGATAGGAACAATGAATAGAATTTATAAAAAAAAGGATGAGAAATCCAACTTAAATTTTATAAAGTAATGGCCAATCCTACTCTGTTATATGGTTCAGAAACGTATTAAAAGGAAAGATCAAAGTAAAATGCAGGCTGCAGAAATGAGATTTTTAAGAACAATTCAAGGATGCACAAAATTAGACTATGTAAAACACGAAGCCATTAGAAAAGAGTTAAGATATTTACAACTTAAATGAAATGATAAAGGAATACAGAGAGAAATGGGAAGAGCATTATTTACAATTGAAAGATATCGGCTGCCAATAGAAGTGGATAAACATAGACCAAAGGAAAAGAAGGAAAGAGGAAAACCAGTTGCAAGATGGAAAGACCAGTGCTTGCCTAATGCCTAATCCTTGATAAGAAGAAGAAATAGAAGTTTTCAAATTTTTGTGAGGTTCTTAGAAATAAACTGAATGAGCAGTGCAAGCATAGATATATTAATCAATATGTGAAGAGCAACTCATCATAAATATTTCTAATAGGCACATAAGCCTATACGATCTTCCAAGTATCCATTGATTTCATTATATATAATAGCAAATATATTTATGCTCTTATAGCAAATGCTCTTATATAATAGCAAAAACAATGAACGGTCTTTAGAATAAACATGGAAATTACTATAGAACATATAAAATATTTTAAGACAATAAAATCTGAGGAGTATGCTGGGTTCTGCACTATGGCTTCAGTTGTTGAATGTTGAAATATGGGAAGGATATTGACAGTGCATGGGGAAGTGTTTAAATGATGTGATATCAGAATGTACCCCCAGAGTTTGAAGAATAATTAGAGTAGGAGTGAAATGGATGTGTAATCTAATTAATTATTATGGGGGATTTCAATTATGGTAACATTGATTGGAAGGAAGAGAGGACACATGTGAGGAAGAAACTGAATTTTATTCAATTATTAAGGGATAACTATCTGAGACAGCATGTAATTGAAAATACTAGGGGTGTGAGAGTGCTTGACCTTGTAATAGCATCTGAGAATTTGAATGTAATGAATATGACCATGTTGACACCTATTAGTGAGAGTGATCATAAGGTCTTGACCTGGGATGTGGCTAAAGATGTGGAATTTTTGATTAAGACAGGGTATATGTGGAATTATCGTGCTGGCAAGTATGACAAGCTTAGGAGATTGCTTGGTTCAGTGCCATGGCATGTAAAACTACAAGGGCTGGATGTCGATAGAGCATGGGAAGTGGTCAAGGAGCATTTGTAGGAGGTTATGGCGGACTGTATACCTAGAGTCCGAATAATAAATCAAGTAGGGGTTAAATGGATAAATAACACCATAAAACTTGAGTTGCAAAAAAAAAGAAACAACTGTGGAAGGAATTTAAGGAGAGAGGTGACCTGCAGGCACATGAACAGTATAAAGTGCACGCCAGAAGGGTAACGAGTGTGGTGAGAAAGGCAAAAATGGATTATGAAAGGAAATTAGCCATGCAAGCTAAAGAGAATCCCAAACAATTCTTTCAATATGCTACTAGTAAAAGAAAAACTGTAAATGGCAGAATGATTTTAAGGAACACTGATGGTAGGGAGGTCACTGAATCAGTCGATATAGTGGAATTACTGAGCGAGCACTTTGCAAGAGTATATCACCCAGGTGGTGACGTTGAAGGAATGAAGGAACCATTAGTTTATATGGGAATTGTGGTGAATGAAGTGGAGTGAATAGTCTATTACAGAACCTTAATGTGAATACATCTGTGGGATTGGATGGTATATCAGCACGGGTCTCACGTGAAGCAGCTAAAGAATTGTCAGTGCCCTTGACCCTATTGTTTAATCTGAGTCTCGGGTCTGGTTTAGTCCCAAAGGGGTGGAAAGAGGGGAAAATAGTTCCACTGAATAAAGGAGGATCCAAGACTACTGTTGCAAATTACCAACTGATCAGCATATCAGGAGTGTCAAGGTCTTGGAGAAAGTAGTCAAGGGTAAAATACAGGAATGGATTGATGAAAGTGAGATACTGTATGGGGGACAGCATGGTTTTGTGAAGAATAGTTCATGCCTCAGTAACTTGCTCAGGTTTTATAACTCACTCACAGCTGAACTGGATAAGGGTAATGGGTTTACAGTGATACTGCTGGACCTGGCTGAGGCATTTGACAGGATACCACATGGAATTCTGATCCATAAACTGCAACATATGGGAATGGATATAGGGTTGGTGAGATGGATAGGTGGGTGGTTGATGGAGAGATATCAGAGAGTAGTTTATTCAGGAGTAGAGTCCAAAAGACGGCCTGTGACTAGTGGTGTGCTGCAGGGTTCTGTTCTTGGACCACTGCTGTTTAATTTGTTCATTAACGATATAGGGAAGGATCTAAGAGAAACAGTTCATTTTTATTCGCTGATGATGCAAAGTTGGGTAGGGCAATAGTGAATGCAGAAGATGTCAAAATGTTGCAGGATGACTTGGATAGATTGGCATTCTCGGCTAAGGAGAATGGATGTCAATTTAATGTGACAAAATGTAAGGTTATGCATTTTGGGATGAAAAGATTAGTAGCAGTATACCACATTGGTGCAACTGTACTCCAGGAGATTGATGAGGCCAGGGACTTGGGAGCATTGGTGGATAGGGAGATGAAGTTTAATGGGCACATTGCATACGTGGCTAAATCAGCCTCATCAAATCACTTTGTTGTTGAAAAATACTTTGACAAGCAGAGACAAGCAAGTTATTGTTCCTCTGTACTGAGCCATGATAAGACCTCATCTCAACTACTGTGCCCAGATTTGGTCACCTAGGTTTCTTCTTGATGGGGGTGATAGAGTTAGAGTCATTTACAACATTATAGTGGTAAATGAGTGGAATAAGCTGCCAGAGTCTGTTGTGGGTGCTATGACAGTGAGTGAGTTCAAGGCAAGGTATGATAGATACTGTGAGAATGTCATATAGTTGTGTGGAAATTATGTTTAGGGCCTCCCTCGATGAGTCTAATGACTCCCTGGAGTCGCCTGTAATAATAATAATTCTTTAATTTCATTTCATTATGATTTCATGATCTGTTATTCATGGATAAGGTGATTAGCCCTGTGCTTATAAGCATAGTATTCTTTTGTTTGAAAATTGCATTTGTTCTACTGGCCAGTTTTTCTGGATGGAAGACGAAAAAAAAAAAAAAAAATCTGAATTTCTGGGAGGATAACCCTACCACCACAATATGAAACCTGTTAACTCATCTCCAGTTGAAAAGCCCTGATAAAAATTCTTCACATTCCAGATGAAATTCGAACACAGGTCTTTCCAACCAAAAAGCTTTGTCTATACTGACTGAACTATGGAGGCTCTTGAAGGTAACTCCTTTTAAACTTATGTATGGAAATGAAATAATTATACTGAAGTTAAAAATTTTCATTTTATAAAAAAAAAATCTCTTATATAATAGCAAAATCAATGAACGGTCTTTAGAATAAACATGGAAATTACTATAGAACATATAAAATATTTTAAGACAATAAAATCTGAGGAGTATGCTGGGTTCTGCACTATGGCTTCAGTTGTTGAATGTTGAAATATGGGAAGGATATTGACAGTGCATGGGGAAGTGTTTAAATGATGTGATATCAGAATGTACCCCCAGAGTTTGAAGAATAATTAGAGTAGGAGTGAAATGGATGTGTAATCTAATTAAGCAAGAGATTCGTTAGCAAAGAATGATGTTGAAGAAATTCTGTGTGTATAAGGATGATGTCCATTATGAAAATTATAAGCAGCAGGCCAGAAGAGTCACAGGTATTGTCAAAAAGCTAAGTCCATGTATGAAGAGAAACTGACTCTGCAAGTAAAAGAATGAATGAATTTGAAAGAATATCTACTGAATGCAGATGGTATGTGGGTGACTGATGCAGAAGTTATTGCCCAGCTAATTAGCAGTCATTTTGCTAAAAGCTATCAATCTGGTATATGCAACATTGCACTCACCACTACCTCTTCACCGTATGAGGAAACTCGTCGATCATGAGAAAGTACTAGAGCTGTTGCACAAACGGAATAGGAATTCTACAATAAGGACTGATGGGATATCAGCACGGATGCTAAAAGAGTGTTCAACTGAACTAGCTATTCCTTTGACCATGCAATATAATTTGAGTCTCAGAACAGAGAAGATTCCACAAGAGTGGAAAGAATTTATGGTGATCCCTTTGCACAAGGGTTGGTGCAAAGATCGATGTAGCACTATCGACCAATCAGTATCTCAGGGATGGTGGTGAAGAATTTTGAAAAGTTGGTTAGGGCTTGCATTCAGAAATGGGTTGACTGAGAATCTTTACTTTGCAATGAAGCATGGGTTTACCAAGGGAAGGCCATGTTTTAGAAACTGGCTCACATTCTGTAATAATGTTACCACTGAGTTAAACAAGGAGAAATGTATACACCATGATACTTTTGGATTTTGCTAAGGCTTTTGATAGAATACAGCGTGGAAGAATGTTGCCTAAATTGGAGAGTATGGGATTAGATCATGGACTATTAGCATGGATAAGATGATGGCTGACTGACAGATATCAAAAAGTTGTGTATGGGGGTGTGAATCTTTAAGATTCTAGGTAACCAGTGGTGTGCTTCAAGGACCAGCCCTCGGTCCATTGTTGTTCAAACTGTACGTTAATGACATTGGGAACAATTTGGTGTGTGACATATAGCTATTTGTGAATGATGCAAAGATAGGTAAAGTAATCAAGAGTGCTGCTGATACGTAGTACTTGCAAAATGATTTGAATAGACTGAAATTGTGACCATGTGAAAATTTCTGTCAGTTCAATGTTAATAAATGTGAGGTCATGCACTTTAGTGTGATTATATATCCAATGCTGTATTATATTGGTGGGATTTTACTAGAAGAAATTGATCAAGCTACTGATCTTGGAGTTTTAGTAGGCAGGTAGTTGAAGTTCAAGGGTCATATAGCAAAAATTGTAAAGATAAGAAAGTCATTTTGCCTCTTTACAAGGCATTAATAAGATCTCACTTGGACTATTGTGCATGGGTCTGATTTCCTTGGTGATTCTGATGCAGTGGAAAGAGGGGGGCGGAAGAGAGAAAGAGTGTGTGCGCACGCGTACGCGCATGCAATGGAGCATGCCAAAAATGATATCAGGATTGTGGAATACTGATTATGAAGACAGGCTGGGAATTTGTAGGTTGCAGACAGAAGAAAGAGGGTGATTGAGAGTTACAAACTTCTGAAAGGGTTATATTTCAATTAATGGAATTTTTCATTTTATGGAGCATGTGGAAAGGAGACGAGAGCATTCTTGGAAGTTGAGGATGAATGCTACTAAGAAGGGAGTGAAGACTAGATTTTTCTCTCATAGAGTGATGTGTGATTGGAATGGATTGCTGTCGGATGTTGTGTGTGCAAGTAGCATGAATGAATTCATGAACAGGTATGACAGCTGATGCGAATAATATGGCCTCCTTCGATGAATCTCTTACTCTCTGGAGGTCTCGCTTAATAATAATGATAAAATCATGAGATGATTCTGGATCTTTGGAGATTAGCAGTTCATATGATGCAGGGGTAGTTACATCCTGTACTTCCAGATGACAATGACATCATCAGTGTACCAGAGTTAAAATTTCGGATATTTGCTGGTTATGTTAATTGCTTTTTTTTTTTGTCTCTAGAATCCTTTGAAAAAAGGTTGTAGAGTAGCAAACAGACCATTGGACTTAAAATTCCTGTAAGGATGATGATCCTGTGAAGAAATTTGTTAGGTTTCCACTATTACCACATGGCATCCTTTGAGAAAAAATGCAGTTAATTTATTCCAAAAATTTTGTCTCTATTAAATATAAATTATTAATGACAGCACAGGTCAGAAAAATTCAAGTATTTCTGCATAAGACACTCCCAACATTTGCAGATCCATTTCAACTGTGTGTGTGTGGGTGGGTGGGTGTGGGGGAACCTATCTAGTCTTTTTTCTAGTTGGTTAATCCTTATAAGAACAGAAAATAGATTTTAAAGGTCAGTGTTTACAGGAAAGGTGCTCACTTGGATTGGTGTTTCATGCCCAGCCACATCTTGATCATTCAGAACCAAAAGACTTTGTTAAGGTGAATGGCTAATCAAAGGAACTGTAAAAGGATGCAAAAACAGTTACTCTACAAGAAAGGTTGAAAGTTTCTATACTATCCATAGAAATGAGGAAACGATAGGCTTATATAAGTCTACTATTTGCCAGTATAATTTCATCAAGTGAGGCTATTCAAAACATTCTAAAGCAAAACTTACAGCTTTCTGTAAAGAAGTTATACTCTTCTACTTACTGAAAGTAGAATGTAGGCCATTGAAATAAATATGCAAGTGTGTACAATATTCTATCTCTTATATGATACTTTATCTCAGTTATCCAGATATATTCATAAAAAAAATAAAAATAATTGAATTGCTAGACTTTGAATGTCAGAGAATTAGCTATCCGAACTTATCTTAACCAGATGGCATTATGAGAAAACAACATACAATCAAGAAGGAAGAAACAAACTCCTGTATTAGAGATGCTAATACAGGAGTTTGTTAACAAATCATTAAAACTAAAATGAACATAATTATCATTCCAACTTTGTGCTTTCACAAGCTTATGCAGTGGTTACAGTGGATATGTATATGCTGTGAATAACATCCAGTAATACAACAACTGTTGTATGAAAACTTCAGTTAAAACCTTTGATGGTATGACAAGTCACTCTGTGTGCTTGCTTCTAATATGAATTAAATGTATAGGATTTTCATTTTAAGTGTTTATAATATTCTTGAAATGCAATGAAACTAATTTCAAGGCCAGTAATAATTTTTATGTTCTTTACTATCATATGGTGCAAAATAATTTTATGTTACTGGTAATGCTGCTTAAAGTAACATTAATAGTTAATTCTCATATTGTTTCTTTAGCATTAATCAGCCATATAAACAAAATTCCATATCTAACTTAAGAAAGCTTTCAACCACTTACATGCACACATTGTTTTCATTTATAATGAATGCATGACTTATTTTGTATTAACATTCATGTTTTTTCATAATTTTCAGGCTGCACCTTGGTTAAAAAAAATAGATCTACCAAGCCAGAGTAAGCCGCGATTCAAAGGTTATGATCAGCAATTTATGGGAAAAGCAAAGGTTTTTTTACAAAATTTTTTAACAGTATGTTACTTCCATTTTACTAGCATTATATTTCAAAACTTCATATACTTTTATATATATTATTTTCCCATGTAAAAAGAAATTTGAAATGAAACTGCCCCCCAGTTTCATTTCAAATATAGAATGAATGACACCATTGAATACTGTACTACAGTCATTTCAAGTGCACAGCAAATAGGAAAAATGTCAAGTAATAGTTACCATTGTCTTTTAACCCAAAAATTTTATTTTACTAGAAGAGTATTTATTTAATTGCCTATCATTACTCTATTCATCATCTGTTTTGCAGCACTTTGTCTCTCATATCTCTTTAAACACTATGTACTTGTTAAATGCCAACTGAAATCCACACATTTTTGTTTTCAGAAACAAATCCAAAACTCAAATGCCATCATTGTTGTAACACAAGTTACAACTTTGGAAACAACAATTGCAGAGTGCTTACTGTATTTCATCACCCATCACCATTCTTTTTGTAGATTGTTCACTCTTTTTTGTGTGTTCGTATGCAGTGGGGGGGGGGGACATTAGTTGGACATTCCAGTGCAGATTCTTGGCATGTTTTCACATAATTTGTAAGAATTGCATAGCATTGCTAGTGAAGACAGAGATTTCGACTTCTAGGCTATCATTCAGTATTTATTATTTCTTATACACAAGCATCTGATTTATGATGATTAGGATTTCTATACTTTTCCAATTGCTGTCTTCTGCTATGGATGTCATTGAGGTAATCCATGACAGAAGGTAGAATAAGCAGCCTTTGCATGTTAGTCTTCATTTTTGAAATTATGGATTCTACAACCCTGTTAGAATAACTCTTTTTATTATCCCAACATTTCGATCTTCATATCAAGATCATCATCATCTGGAGCATACATAAATATACAAGACATACTGCATTACTCACTGGCATGACCTCTAGTGAAAACAAATAATTACATCAAGCTAATTTAATTTTTGATTACATGAATAAATATTCTTGCTTACAGATGGTAAAGATGGTTTTCCTCCCAGTAACAGTAATGTCCTAAAAAAAAAAAAAAAAAAAAAAATATATATATATATATATATATATATATTACAACATGAATAAACTTTCTTATAGAATTTTTTTTTTTCCCTCCTTAACAGTGATGTCCTATTTTTCAGTATTAAAGTTATTATAATAACTAATATTTAAGGAATTGACAGCGTATACTGGAAATATAGATTAAATAAACTTTAATATACACTTTCCGATATTTCGGCAAACGTTACGTTGCCATCTTCTTGGGAACTTACTAAAAAGACACGTGCACACAAGTACTAATACAACAAATGAGACTGAGGCTAGGACGCTAGCGTTTTCCTAAAGTCCTGATGGTGCCCCCTGGCGGGCTATATTGGTAGTTCTTGGCCTTTGGGCTGAAGTTCTTTTGATAAAAGTTTCCCAAATTTGGGGCAGTTTCATGCATCCAAATTTGTTGAGGTTTGGCATGTTCCTAAGGGCCGAGGCTGATTCCATGAATAGTCTTTCATACTTGAACTTGCTGCGGTGTATTACTGTGGCTTTCTTCCATCTTATTCTGTGGCGAGTATCCAGAGCGTGGTCTGCAAGCCCAGAGTGGCTGTACTGGTGAAATCGGATGTAATACTTGTGTTCTGAGATTCTGATATTTGCTGTCCTGCCTGTTTGGCCAAAGTAGGACAGTTTACAGCTGCAAGGGACCTGGTATACACCAGGTAGGTCTAGGGGAAGTGGTTGGTCTTTGGTGGAGCCGATAAGGGATGCCAGTTTTCTATGTAAAACTTCATCTCCCTATCCACCAAGACTCCCAAGTCCCTGGCCTCATCAATCTCCTGGAGTAGAGTTGCACCAATGTGGTATACTGCTGCTAATCTTTTCATCCTAAAATGCATAACCTTACATTTTGTCACATTAAATTGACATCCATTCTCCATAGCCCAGAACTCCAATCTATCCAAGTCGTCCTGCAAGATTTTGACATCTTCTGCATTCACTATTGCCCTACCCAACTTTGCATCATCAGCAAACAGATGAACTGTTCCTCTTAGATCCTTCCCTATATTGTTAATGAACAAATTAAACAGCAGTGGTCCAAGAACAGAACCTTGCGGCACACCACTAGTCACAGGCCGTCTTTTGGACTCTGCTCCTGAATAAACTGCTCTCTGATATCTCTCTATCGAGCACCCACCTATCCATCTCACCAACCCTATATCCATTCCCATATGTTGTAGTTTACGGATTAGAATTCCATGTGGTATCCTGTCATATGCCTTAGCCAGGTCCCTTATCCTGTTCAGCCATCACTGTGTTATAAAACTTGAGCAAGTTACTGAGGCAAGATCTACCCTTCACAAAGCCATGCTGTCCCCCATACAGTATCTCATTTTCATCAATCCATTCCTGTATTTTTCCCTTGACTACTTTCTCCAAGACCTTGACAACGACTCCTGATATGCTGATCAGTCGGTAATTTGCAACCGTAGTCTTGGATCCTCCTTTATGCAGTGGAACTATTTTCCCCTCTTTCCACACCTTCGGGACTAAACCAGACCCGAGACTTAAATTAAACAACATGGTCAAGGGCGCTGATAATTCTTTAGCCACTTCACGTAAGACCCGAGCCGGTATACCATACAATCCCACAGATGTATTCACATTAAGGTTCTGTAATAGACTATTCATTTCCACTTCATTCATCACAATTCCCGTATAAACCAATAGTTCCTTAATTTTTTCAATGTCACCACCTGAATGATATACTCTTGCAAAGTGCTCGCTCAGTAATTCCACTATATCGACTGATTCAGTAACCTCCTTACCATCATCATTCCTTAAAATCATTCTGCCATATACATTTTTCCTTTTGCTTGCAGCATATTGAAAGAATTGTTTGGGATTCTCTTTAGCTTGCATAGCTAGTTTCCTTTCATAATCCGCTTTTGCTTTTTTTTACCACACTCATTACCCTTCTGGCTTGCGCTTTATACTGTTCATGTGCCTGCAGGTCACCTTTCTCTTTAAATTCCCTGCACAGTTGTTTCTTTTTTTGCAGCTCAAGCTTAATGGTGTTATTCATCCATTTAACCCATACTTGTTTTACTATTCGGACCCTAGGTATACAATCAGCCATAACCTCCTGTAAATGCTCCTTGACCACTTCCCATTCCCTATCGACATCCAGCCCTTGCAGTTTGACATGCCATGGCACCGATCCAAACAATCTCCTAAGCTTGTCATACTTGCGAGCACGGTAATTCCACATATACCCTGTCTTAATCACAAATTTCACACCTTTAGCCACCTCCCAGGTCAAGACCTTATGATCACTCTCACAAATGGGTGGCAACATGGTGATATTCATTACAATCAAATTATCAGATGCTATTAACAGGTCAAGCACTCTCACACCCCTAGTATTTTCAATTACATGCTGTCTCAGATAGTTATCCCTTAATAATTGAATAAATTCCATTTCCTTCCTCACATGTGTCCTCTCCTCCTTCCAATCAATATTACCGTAGTTGAAATCCCCCATAATAATTACCCTCCTTCCATTAATTTGTTTATGCATACTATATCCACCATCTATTCCATCACCTGGTCTATTGCAGCACCCAACTGTATATTTTGTTCTGCCAGTCTCAATCTCACACCAAATAGCCTCAAATGAGCTCTTTTCACTATCCTGCGATACAACTTCAATTCTCCTTGGCTGCAGTTCATCAGCTATCATCAATAACACTCCTCCCCCCATTTTATTCTCTCTGTCCCTCCTAAACACACTATAACCTACACATTCTATCCCACTAACTATATCATCTTCCGTCAGCCATGTTTCACTAATGCCAATAACCTGTGGCCAGGAAGAGCCAGTCAAGGCCAAAAATGCTTCCTTCTTTTTCCTAATACTCCTGGTATTAGTATACATTAAATGCAGAGGTCCCTTTGTCCCACCGCTATCTTGATGCATTATTCTAACTATCCCATTCTGATTTCTTGTCCTTATTACTGGCTCGGGTACATTATATACATTCTTACACTCAACTGTCTCACTGATATCTGCATATCCACTCCCCCCCCCCTCCTTGGTAGTTCTAGTTTCCCTGGTTCTGCACATCCTTTTTCACTTCATTCAGCAACTCTTTTTCCAGTCTCTGCACACCAAATCCATTGAAATGCAGGCCATCCATCTTGTATAAATCCTTTCGCCCATCAAACTCATTCCACACCACACCGTCTTCATAACCTGCGCATAAAGTAATTTGTGATTATGGCCTTCCTTCTAAACTCCTCTCTGTCGTACTGCAGCAACAGACTTACCATCCTAACTCTGTCACTCTTTTCTTATGCTACCTTTAACAATACTTTCAAGTCCTCTCTCATAAAAAATTTATCTCCTTTCAATTCATTCGTACCCGCCACAACTATCAATTCTTTCACCCTCTGTTTTTGCGCTCTAATACTCTCACTTACATCCTTAAATTTCGTACTCGGTAAGTACAATTTAGTTAAACTCACATCTATCACTCCTCTTAATAACGAGTCACCATACAACACTCTTTCCTTCATTTCAGAAACTCTCCCACTCTTATGCTTATTTTTCCTTTCAAACACTTGTTTATTTCCGTTAGCCGAGGCATTCTGGAAAGAATTTTGCAGGTGCTCTAACTGCCGCTGTGCACTTTGTATCACTGCACGCAATCTAGCGATCTCACCTCCCTTCAAATAATTCCTCATTTTTTTCATCATTTAAACCATTTTTCTCTCTCTGTATAGTTGCTTTCACTCTCACTTTGATCACCGCTCTCATTGCCATCTTGTACAACATCACAATTCCCTATTAAGCCACTATTTTCACTCACATTCTGGCTTTCTTCAACCATAACTATCTCATGACCTGACACATACTTCACTTCCTCACTTTGCTTACACTTTCTGCACATTCTCCCACCACTATCACTTTCCATCCAAACTCCAGCTTCCTCCGGGAATGCATACATCCCACACACATCACATTGGACAAACTCCCTCACATTACAGTTTTTGAACAAAGGCGTCGTATTTTTGGATGCCATTATCTTACGTCGCATTGGCACCATGTCTATTCTATGAAATGTATCATTAAAATACTAAATTAAATAAAACGGAATTCACACCAAAATCACACAGACCCAACAAGCTATCAAAAATAGACAATATTACGTTATGATTTAAACCAATATTCCAATTTTCACTCAAAATTATACTTAGCTTTCGGGAGCTCTCTGAAAACACTACACACCCTCTAGTTGCTGGTTATAGTTTTACTGTAGTCTGGTTTGCCTTTGTTTTTTATTGAGGTCTGGTAGAGAATTTTGTTAATAGTGTTTTGGCTGTATCCATTTTTTTGAAAAGTATTACTGATCACTTTAAATTCGTTTTTCAGTGCCTGTTCACTGGATCAGATCTTCAAATCCCTGTTTTTAGGTATTGATGATGCCTAGTTTTTGTGTTGGGTGGTGGTAGGAGTTTATGTGTATATATGGCAAGTATGTGTTGGTTTTCGGTAAACAGTGAAGGAAAGATTGTCTGAGGGAAGACGTGTGACAAGTGTATCTAGAAACGGTAGTGTGTTATGTTTTTCAATCTCAATTGTGAACTGTATGGTATGTTGCAGGTGCAGTAAACACGGTATACTCCAGGGTGGGCCAGCATAGGGAGAGGTTTTTTGGATGAGTTGAGTAAGCTTTTTAATTTTGCAGTGGTTTAAAGGTGGCTTTGAGGTTGTATTTTTGTAGTACTCTGTTTATTTTGTCTGATGTCCCTTTAATGTAGGGAATGGTTATAGTTTTACTGTAGTCTGGTTTGTCTTTGTTTTTTATTGAGGTCTTGTAGAGAATTTTGTTAATAGTGTTTTGGCTGTGTTGTGTTGCTTGTTTAGGTGGCTAAGGAAAGTGTCTAGTGTCTGACGGCCATGAGACCAAATTGCAAAAACATCGTCAACGTATCTGCGCCAAACTTTGGGTTTTAAAGGGGAGGAACCTAGAGCAAGTTGTTCAAAATGTTCCATAAAATGGAACATTGTATATTTATGTATGCTCCAGACGATGATCTTGATATGAAGATCGAAACGTCGGGATAATAAAAAGAGTTATCTGACACGGTTGTAAAATCCATAATTTCAAAAATGAATGCTGATCACCGTGTAACACTAAAAGAAAGGTTTGCATGCTAGTCTTGAAATCTTCGATTTCCACAATCATAATATAACATTAAATAAGTAATTTCCAGCAAATAATCTAGGAATTTGTGTGTGTGTGTGTGTGTGTGTGTGTGTGTGTGTGTGTGTGTGTGTGTGTGTGTGTGTGTGTGTGTGTGTGTGTGTGTTTTTCTGGCTGTTTTTTAGGATGAGATATTGGTTTTGATTAGGTTTTGGTTTAGACATTTTAAAATTAAAGAAATATGAAACTTAAAAAAACATAATAACATTTTTGATGAACAGGAAAGTCTTTACACTTCCTGTGATTCCTTTGTTTATAACCTAAAAAAAACTTCTTAACATATATGTAATACCTTCACATGCTTTCCAAATTTCAGGTCCCCCCACCACCTCCCTACATTCCAGGCCCTTCACTGACAGACATATGAAAACAACTCCACAGCAGCAGTCTTGACTATCCCAACCATCCTAATCTTTTATGGCTAATTCTGGGAATATAGAAGAATATATGAGGGGAGAGTGGTAAGTTCTGATAAACACCTAGAACAAAAATTATATTAAAGCAACTGATATGACCACAAGAAAGAACATACTGGTAGCAGAGTTATGAAGGTAACTTGTATTCTTATATCCTTGTGCTTTCTTTCTTGTGGTTATATCAGTTGCTTTAATATCATTTTTGTTGTAAGTGTTCATCAGAACTTTCCAGCACCCCCCCCCTCGTATCACCTGGTATAGTTCTTGCTTTGAAATAAAATTTTCTATCAAATTTGCAAATATATCAAAGATGAAAGTCTGAGTCTCTGTAACTTAGTCAGTAATATCATTACTCTTTGGTTGATGCAAAGAACCATCATAAGGGCTTTCTATCTGAAGATTAGCTGATCTCTTACAAAAGTTTTCAAGGATTTTTGCTTTTCCTCTTGAAAACTTCAGTTTTTCATCCTGTTAAGCAGACAAACCAGCCAGAGAATACAAGCAATTAACAGACCCAGAAGATTATGTAGATAGGATTAACCAACCCAGGTGTTTAATAACGGCATTACAGGTTCTGTAAAGCAGCTTACTTGGCTGATAGTTTTGAGCCTAACATGTTCAGAAAAAAAGAAGAATGAAAATCTGTGGCTGCTTTTCTGCTGTAAAGGCTTGCATAAGGAGAACAACAACAGTAAGCAAATTATGTGATACTGAAAAACTTTTGCAGGACTTCACTGCCATGGAACTGAATAGTAACATGATCAACATAGCATACAAAATGATAGCTTTGAGTGAAACAGAACATAAATTAGATTCTAAATGTTTACTGGGTTAAAAAAAAGAGTGCAGTTTTATCTTAAGGTTATATTTGATTATATTTGACTTAGTTATGAATTACAAGAATCTGTGAACAGTAAATATTTATTAACTCTTAAAATACTGAATTCCCTCAGTAGTGTATTATCTTTAGGTTAAGAAACAAATGGCTAAGATTTTGTGTAACAACAGCTAATATTTGCACATGACAAGTTACTAAAAATAGTGTCCAAACAGGATTATCTAAATTAAGTGTCAGCAGGTATAAAAAAAAAAAAAAAACAGTTAATCACTTTCTTTTATTACATTTCAAAAAAATAAATAAATCAAATTTTTTGTACCTTCAGTGGACATACAGAATACTATAACAGTACAACACATTTAAGCTATTATTAACTTTCTAATGAACAGTTTCTTCAAAATTAAGATCTTATTTGTCTCTAGTATTGTCAGACCTTACATTTTATTCTTTGAAGGTACTGCTAATTACATCAATCGATAGAGATTTGCTCTCTCTCTATGGGTCTTCTTCCACCATTCTGGTACAAACATCTGTTTGTTAACCATTCTCCTACTGTGCTGTTTAAGCATCCTATATAACTGTTGATTAAATCAACTTCATTTTTGAATGCTAATAATAAAGTTCCTATTCTATATCTTTAGTTTCAATATAATTTGATTGCACCATCAATTCTACCATATGTTAACACTCTGCTTTCCTCAGAACGCTTATATCCATAGCAGATAGTCTTTAATCATTTGTTTTATATTTAATCTGAGTTTCAAATCTATCTATTAGTTAAAATGGGTATGAATTATGTTTGTTTACTGCTAATTGATGTTTTTGCTACTTATTCCACCTAAATTTATTCAGCTGGCTCCTCACATCAGCTTTATCTGTTTACGTACTTAATTTTCCATCTTTAATTTATATAATTGTTAATTACCATATTTAATTTCTACACTAAAAATCACATTAAATAGCTGAAATGTTTTTTTACTTGTTCTATATATTTATGATTGAAGAATACATTTAACGATTTTCATGTCCTTGCCTATTTTTTTATAATTTTTTTTTTCTATTTATTGCTGATTTTCATACCAGATTTGTCATAGTAATTATTCAGATTGGTTAAGGAGTTGTAGTGAATTTACTGTACAGAGGATTTGAAATTGGAAGTGATCACCATTTAGTCTTGAGCAGGATAAAATTGAATTTCATATTGAAAAGAAGGACATGTAAGAAAGTTTTAAAGTGAATAAAAGTTGAGCAACTCTCAGATGTGAACTGCAGACTAAAATACACAAACATGATTGAAGAAAAAATGAAAGAGTTTAAGAATAACAACCAAACTTTGGAGATTCATTGGCAACCCCTGAAGAAAAGACTTATTGATTCAGCCAGAGAGGCATGTGGTGAGGTTGTCTGTAAAGATAGAAAAATCAAAACTCCATGGTGGACACAGGAAAGAGGCAGTGAAAGAAAAGAATAAAGCATATCAAAAGTTCCTGGCAAATAAGTCAGCTTGTGCTCTTAGAGAATACAGAGACAAATGTAAGAAAGCTAAACACTGTAAAGCTAAACAAAAGTCATGGGAGGACTTTAGCACGTACACACACACACACACACACACACACACAGCACTGATATATAACATGTTTTGTAATCTCTCAGGCCTGAGGTTAATAAAAAAAATAAAATTATAGTGTTTTAAACAGCTTTTCTCTTGGCACTTTATCATATACCTCTTCCAGATCTATAAAACTTGGATACAGATCCATGTTCTATTCATGATCTCTGAAATATTTTTCTTAAATAACAAAATCTCATTTTGACAATCCCTAATTGGTTTAGCCTTAGAAATTTTCTTTTCACAGTTTTTCTTTGCCTCCTCTCAAGCATGTTTAGATAAATATTATCTGAAACACTCTCAACTGGAAAATTCCTCTAATTCTTATATTGAGTTTTATTTTCCTTGAGAGAAAAAAATGGAGAATGTCACCAAAAACCAGCTTCTTCACTACCTATATACCCATCAATTAGCAATCAGCAGTGTGGATTCTGCATTTCTCATTCTGCAGCAGTTACTAACTTCACCCATTTCTGGACACATTAGTCATGGAAAAATTTGGAGAATCATCTGACCACTCTTGCTTTTTCCAAAGCATATTTTCATGAAACGTGTGTAAACATACAATTTTTTAAGCAGCTTTTCTCTTGGCACTTTATTATATGGCTCTTCCATTAATAGTCAAATATTTTCTACTTCTATCCTTTTACATTTCCAAGATTTTTACTACCTGCAATACTGAAATATACACCCACGACTGTATTCCTCATGGATACTTTCTACATCTCTGAAGGTAACTGTGGAAAAAACAGTGCAGGAAACTAAGCAGAGGCATGCTGCTTTTGTAGAATAATGTACCTGCTCACACTGCTCATGAAACCCAACAGACAGTACACAACTTGGGCTTTCAATGTCTGCCTTATCCACCCTATTCACCAGACCTGGCCCCATCTGACTATTTCTAATTCCTAAATTTAAAGAAGCGGTGCTTAAGAGTCAAAGCTATATAACTGAGAGGAGACCTCCACACAGCCTTCAAAGGAATGAGGAGAACCGACCAGGGCTATTGACTTAATGTCCAATCCTCACCTTCTTGTGGTGCACCCTGTTAGTTATCTACCTGGATACTGAAATGATGACGATGGGCTAGAAATTTGGGATTTAGCCGACGAAATTGTATTCTTATTGGTTTAAACCAAAATTTCAAATGATGGTACAACATGACAGAATTTAATGCCGGCCGGGGTGTCACCCAGTTAAACAAGACCCCCCCCATTGTTTTTGCCAGGGAACCAGGGCAAACAGTGAAAAGTCAGATACTGAAACAAATCCTAAAACTTACCCAAATTCAACATCACCAGAGTTCAAGATCGGTACTATCAACATAAGAAGCCTGAATGGCAAAGAAATGGAGCTAGCTGAGGAATTGGATAAGTACAAGATCAACATAATAGGAGTGACTGAAACAAAAAAAAAGGCAAAAACTGGTGAGATCTTTCTGAGCAATAAATACAAAATGTTATATTCGGGCAATGACAATCAAGGAAAAAGGAGGAGTAGCCATAATATTCAACACTAAATATGAGACTAATCTTCTTGAATGGCAGGCTAATAAGAAGTCTCATTGACTATGTTATTGTTGATAGTGATGTTTTCTCCCTGCTGCAGGACACACAGAGGATATGAAATTGGAAGTGATCACTATTTAGTCTTGAGCAGGATAAAATTGAATGTCATATTGAAAAGAATAACATGTAAGAAAGTTTAAAGTGAATAAAAGTTGAGCAGCTCTCAGATGTGAACTATAGACTAAAATGCACTAATATTATTTAAGAAAAAATGAAAGAGTTTGACAGCAGGAACCAAACCATGGAGATTCAGTGGCAAGCCCTGAATAAAACACCGATTGATTCAGCCAGAGAGGCATGTGGTGAGGTTGTGTAGAAGGATAGAAAAATCAGAACTCCATGGTGGACATAGGAAGTTAAAGAGGCAGTGAAGGAAAAGAAAAAAGCATATCAAAAGTTCCTGGCAAATAAGTCAGTTTGTGCTCTTAGAGAATACAGAAACAAATTTAGAAAGCTAAACAATGTGTAAAACTGGCTAAACAAAAGTCATGGAAGGTCTTTGGCAAGAACATAGGAAATAAATATCAAGAAGGTGGTAAGATATTCTGGATGTTGTTGAAGAAGCTCAGAAATGGAGGGAAAAGTGCTGTAAAAGGAATTAGAGATGATAAAGGTAACATGAAAACAGGAGAAAAGGTATCCTTGAATTATGCAGTAATTACTTTGAAAAACTGCTAAATGAAACAAGCAGTGATGACAGCACAGTGGTAAAAAACACTGACCAGGCATGCAGTAAAAAATACATTATCCATACTTGAAGAAGAAAAAGCCATCAAAAGTCTGATATGTGGAAAGGGATCAGGAGTAGATGATATTCGACCAGAAATACTAAAGTATGGAGGTATAAAAGTCGTACAGTGACTGCACTGCATAGTTCAGAAGGCCTGAGAGGGGGACGAATTCCAGATGATTGGAGTAGAGGTCTCTCATATTACCCATATATAAAAAAGGAAATAAAACTGAATGTGAGAATTACAGAGGCATTTCATTACTGAATGTTCCTGGTAAGATATATGCAAGTATACTTGAGAAACAGTTGAGAAGGATTGTGGAAGAGAAGCTTGGTGAAGAACGCTGGATTCAGGTCAAATAGAGGCTGTCAGGATCAGATTTTCACTTTATGACAGATAGTTGAGAAATCATGGGAATATAACAAAGATCTGTATTTAAGTTTTGTAGATTTGGAAAAGGCATATGACAAGGTACCAAGAGAGAAGTTATTCCAAACTCTGCAGTTATATGGTGTTAATGGAGCATTATATCAAGCAATACTTTGTCTTTATTTGAGTTGTAAGTCAGCAGTTAGAATTGAAGAAAGTTCAGGAAGATGGTTTAATGTTAAATCTGGTGTGAGACAAGGATGTAAATTATCCTCTCTGTTATTCATTATCTATATGGATCATATTATGAAGGAAAGTGATATTAAAACTGATATCAAATTGGAGATATTAATGTATGCTCTTTGCTTTATGCGGATGGCATTATACTTCTAAATAAAGCCGCTAATTCTGCAAGATTTCCTGACTAAATTGAATAACTTTTGTAATAGATATGGTATGAAGGTCAGCATTAAAAAGAGAAAGACAATGAAAATAGGCAGAAACATTGAAAATATCAACTGCATTGTGAATGGAGAACTTATAGAACACGTAAAACATTTCAGCTACTTAGGCATGATTTTTAGTGAAGATGGTAAATTAAATATGGAAATAGACAACCGAATCAACAAAGCTGGTATGGTTAGAAGTCAACTGAATAAATTTATATGGAATAAGAGAAAAATTAGCTATATACAAGACAGTGTTTAAATCAATTTTAACTTATGGATCTGAGAGCTGGGTTAGAAATAAAACACTTGACCAAAGACTAGAGACTGCAGATATGAGAGTCCTGAGATAGATTAGGGGCATGAACAGATGGCATCAATTGCAATTTCATATTAAAAACGAGGATATTAGCAAATAACTTGACATTGTCGGCATCCAGGAATGCGTTAGCAGAGCTAATCTCAGGTGGTATGGTCACTTAAACAGAATGGGAGAGGAAAGATTAGCAAAACAAGTGTTCTCTGCCAGATTAGCAAGGAAAAGATCCAGACCAAGATATAGGTGGTTTGATACAGTAAAAAGTGCCTTAGAAAATAGAAAAATAAGATCTGATAATGTTGGAGTCTTGACAGGTAACAGACTGATTTGGAGGAAAATTGTAGATAGGAAGTTAGTAATGATGTAATTTTTCATGTAGTACTATTACATCCTGTACACCCCGGGAGGGTTTATATCAGGAATTTGATGCTGATGATGATGAAATTTAAGCAATGTGAAATGATTAAATGCAGGGCTCTAGATTCGTAAAATGAATTGGAGCCTCAATTTATTAGTCTTTTTGCAATTGCACTAGTTGCGTTTTTTTTTTTTTTTTTTTATTATTAGATGCTTATTTTAACAATTTTAAGTTATTTTTCTTGTTATCTTATTATTTTTTTTTTCCAGATCTAATTATCTCAAAATTTCTTGACTATTTGTCTTGAAGTGAAAATCTAGTCTAGTCTTGAACAACCCTTATTTGCCTTGAAGCTAGCTGGTTCTTTTCCAAATTTTTTTCAACAATTTTTTTGCCTCTTCTAAGTATACTTATGTCTCACCTAGAAATCAGTAGTAAACTTTTCTCTATATCTGATATTCAGTTTTGTTTCTCATTTTATACAGTCAGTTCTCATTGCAGCATACACTACTATACGAAACTACAAAAAAGTCCCAAAAAAAGCCCCATAGATGCAGTCTATTGCTAAGAGAACTATTGTAGCTAAATTTCTGAGCTATGTTAAGAAAATATAACTACTGCTGAATCTCTGGTTGAAAAAAGTTTCATGTTTGGTATTTTTAGCAGCTGAAAAGAACACTAACTTGTGGGATAAGAAAGTTATTTTTTCATTTTACAAGGTCTTGATAAGACCACATGTGGACTACTGTTCTGAGGTATGGTCACTTGGTCTCCATGCTGATGAGGAAATAGCTGAAAAGATCCAGATAACTAAGATAATACATGGCTTTTGGAACTTTGCAGATGAAAACAGACTAAAAGAGTGTGGCTTCCAGTTTGGGAATTAGAAGGAGCAAAGAAGATATGATAGAAATAAGCAAACTGGTAATTGGGATCTTATGGTACAGATACAAGAAGAAAGTTTACAGTTCATGGTGGGTGGGTGGATGTGTGCATGTAGAGAGAAGAGCTCAGGGTTATCCCTGGATGCAAGGTCAGGAAGCATGTGAGGTTCAAATTCTTCTTGTAGCATGTGTTGAGTGAATGGAATAATATGCCAGTGGACATCATGAGTGCATCTTTGGTAACTGTTTTCAAGGGGAGGTATGATTGGTATTAGACATTGCATGACTGCAGAGGGCTCTTGATGTATCTCTGACTTTCTCAAGTTTATATGCGGGTGTTTAAAAGGGTGTATACAACTTTGCAGGAGAACAGAGAATAACTTGGAAGACATACAAAAGCTGAGTGCATGTCATAACATAGTGAAACACATTTTTGGTCATGTAACTTTATTACCAAATGACAACACTAGATGGCATGATACGTCACACCATTTGAAAATGGCAACTTTTGATGGTGCAGAGCAAGTTGGTTTGAGAAAATGAAGTCTACAACACAATTTCAGGGAAATTTTTTCAAGTCTCCCCCCCCCACCACCACACACACACAATATGGCAAATCGTGCACAATCTACATGTGGTACAAGAATTTTGTGGAAACAGGCTGTTATGTGCATCATCCAAGGTCAACCGGAAGGCCACATGCTGCCGATGCTGTTGTGGAAGAAGTTTGGGAAAGTTTCCAGAGAAACCCTGGAAAGTCAATCAGATGGGTGTCTCATCAAATTGGAATTCCACATGTGACTGAGTGGCATGTTTTACAACAGCATCTACATTTAAGGCCCCACATATTTACTTTCATACAACATTTGAAGAAAGATAAGAAGATATGCCAGGATTTTGGTACTGCTTGAAATGTCATTTTGTGTCCTTCAATATTTAAACTTTTTACTGCATAATTTATTGTCTCTTCCTAAAAATAAAAATGAATTTCACATGTGTGAAAATGAATAGAGTGACTTGAGGCATTGGATGTGAGGAGCAAACAAGCCAAGAGTTGGTAGTCATAGTACTGACAAATCACTTGACTGTGAATAACAAGAATGTAAGATTAGATATCAGGAGGTTGTTGAGAAGGATAAAAGATAATAGTGTGATATGAAAAGTAGTCAGTGTGTTTCCCAGGAATAACAACAATGATGAAGTGGAGAGCAAGGATTATGAACGATATGTTAGTGGAAATGTGTGAAGAGAAAGGAGTGCAGTTTGTTAATGTGTGAAATGAGTTTAAAGGATGACTTGAACTGTATAAGAATGAACTGCATTTGAATGGTTTTAGTATGAATTGTTTGGAGAGACTGCTGCTGGAAGGGAGAGTAATCAGTGCAGGAAATGAATCTGAGAAAGTATGAAACTATGTGAAAGTACAGGAGAGATTGAAGTGGTGCTAATGAATGAAGTAGTGGGTAGCAGGAGTGTAGAGAAAGAGAGAACAAGTGTAAAGACAAACTGGGAAACGGGGGGGGGGGGACTCGGGAACACAGCATGAAAACAGTTGATACCCTAAAAGGATGTGAATGTGTGTGTGTAGATAAGAAGGAAATGGGATGGCCTGCAATGTTGTTATTATTATTATTATTATTATTATTATTATTACCACGGGCTACTCCAGGAGTCCTTAGACTCATCGAGGGAGGCCCTAAACATCATGTTCACGCAGCTGTTCAACATTCTCACAGTATCTATCATACCTTGCCTTGAACTCGCTCACTGTCATAGCACCCACAACAGACTCTGGCAGCTTATTCCACTCATTTACCACTCTAAAAGTAAAGAACCCAGCTCTAACACCCCTGCTAACCACGCTCTTGCCCAGCTTCCATGGGTGACCCCTAGTTCTCCCACCACCAGTCCTGATCTCAAAAATATCATCTGAATTAATCCTATAGAATCCTTTTAGCAATTTGAATGTCTCAATCATGTCTCCCCTTTTCCGCCTATCAACTAGTTTCTGCAACCCACAAATCTTCAACCTGTTCTCATATGGTTCATTCCATAGACCTGCTATCATCTTAGTCACTCGCCTCTGGATCCTCTCAACCTCCTCCCCATCAAGAAGGAACCGAGGTGACCAAATCTGGGCACAGTAGTCGAGATGAGGTCTTATCAGGGCTCGGTACAGAGGTACAATAACTTGTTTTTCTCTGCTCGTCAAGATATTTTTCAACAACCAAGTGAGTTGATGAGCTGATTTAGCTACTTTCGCAATGTGCCCCCTAAACTTCATCTCCCTATCCACCAACACTCCCAAGTCCCTGGCCTCATCAATCTCTTGGAGTACAGTTCCACCAATGTGGTATACTGCTGCTAATCTTTTCACTCCGAAATGCATAACCTTACATTTTGTCACATTAAATTGACATCCATTCTCCTTAGTCCAGAACTCCAATCTATCTAAGTCATCTTGCAAGACTTTGACATCTTCTGCATTCACTATTGCCCTACCCAACTTTGCATCATCAGCGAACAAATGAACTGTCCCACTTAGACCCTTCCCTATATCGTTAATGAACAGATTAAACAGCAGTGGTCCAAGAACAAAACCCTGTGGCACACCACTAGTCACAGGCCGTTTTTTGGACTCTACTCCTGAATAAACTACTCTTTGATATCTCTCCATCAACCACCCAGCTATCCATCTCACCAACCCTATATCCATTCCCATGTGTTGTAGTTTACGGATTAGAATTCCATGTGGTATCCTGTCAAACGCCTTTGTCAGGTCCAGCAGTATCACTGTAAACCCATTACCCTTATCCAGTTCAACCGTCACCTTGTTATAAAACTTGAGCAAGTTACTGAGGCATGATCTACCCTTCACAAAGCCATGCTGTCCTCTGTACAGTATCTCATTTTCATCAATCCATTCCGGTATTTTTCCCTTGACTACTTTCTCCAAGACCTTGACAACGACTCCTGATATGCTGATCGGTCGGTAATTTGCAACCATAGTCTTGGATCCTCCTTTATGCAGTGAAACTATTTTCCCCTCTTTCCACGCCTTCGGGACTAAGCCAGACCTGAGACTCAGATTAAACAACATGGTCAAGGGCACTGATAATTCATTAGCCGCTTCATGCAAGACCCGTGCCGGTATACCATCCAATCCCACAGATGTATTCACATTAAGGTTCTGTAATAGACTATTCACCTCCACTTCATTCATCACAATTCCCATATAAACTAATGGTTCCTTCATTTTTTCAACGTCACCACCTGGATGATATACTTTTGCAAAGTGCGCGCTCAGTAACTCCACTATATCGACTGGTTCAGTGAACTCTTTACCATCGTCATTCCTTAAAATCATTTTGCCATGTACAGTTTTTTTCTTGCTTGCAGCATATTGAAAGAACTGTTTGGGATTCTCTTTTGCTTGCATAGCTAGTTTCCTTTCATAATCGGCTTTTGCTGTTTTTACCACACTCGTTACCCTTCTGGCCTGTACTTTATACCGTTCGTGTGCCTGCAGGTCACCCCTTTCTTTAAATTCCCTCCATAGTTGTTTCTTTTTTTGCAGCTCAAGCTTAATGGTGTTATTCATCCATTTAACCCCTCCTTATATCACCATTCGGACCTTAGGTATACAATCAGCCATAACCTCCTGTAAATGCTCTTTGATCACTTCCCATGCTCTATCGACGTCCTGCCCTTGCAGTTGTACATGCAATGGCACTGATCCAAGCAATCTCCTAAGCTTGTCATACTTGCCAGCACGGTAATTCCACATATACCCTGTCTTAATCACAAATTTCACACCTTTAGCCACCTCCCAGGTCAAGACCTTATGATCACTCTCACCAATAGGTGGCAACATGGTCATATTCATTACAGTCAAATTCTCAGATACTATTACCAGGTCAAGCACTCTCACACCCCTAGTATTTTCAATTACATGCTGTTTCAGATAGTTATCCCTTAATAATTGAATAAAATCCATTTCCTTCCTCACATGTGTCCTCTCCTCCTTCCAATCAGTGTTACCATAGTTGAAATCCCCCATAATAATTACCCTCCTTCCACTCATTTCATCAATTTGTTTATGCATACCATCTCCACCATCTATTCCATCACCTGGTCTATAGCAGCACCCAACTGTATATTTTATTCTGCCAGTATCAATCTCACACCAAATAGCCTCAAATGAGCTCCTTTCACTATCCTGCAATACTTCAATTCTCCTTGGCTGCAGTTCATCAGCTATCATCAATAACACCCCTCCCCCAATTTTATTCTCTCTGTCCCTCCTAAACATACTATAACCTACACATTCTATCCCACTAACTATATCATCTTCCGTCAGCCATGTTTCACTAATGCCAATAACCTGTGGCCAGGAAGTGCCAATCAAGGCCAAAAATTCTTCCTTCTTGTTCCTAATACTCCTGGCATTAGTATACATGAATTGCAGTGTTCGCTTTGTCCCACCCCTATCTTGATGCGTTATTCTAAATATCCCATTCCCATTTTTTGTCCTTATTGCTGGCTCAGGTACATTATATACATTTTTACACTCAACTGTCTCACTGATGTCTGGATATCCACTCCCCCCCCCCCTCCTTGGTAGTTCTAGTTTCCCTGGTTCTGCACATCCATTATCACTTCATTCAGCAACACTTTTTCCAGTCTCCGCACACCAAGTCCATTCAAATGTTGGGAAAACAGTTGGATTTAAAGAGGATTCTGGGATTAATAAGGGGAAAAAGCAATGGCTCGGGGAAGGTATGGAGGAGTGACATCTAAAACTTGTTATAGATCCAGGAATGAGCTGTTATGTTTGTATACAAATGCTAGAAGTATCAGAAAAAAAAAGGGAATGAAGTGGTTGCATTGATTGAGTTCGTACATCCAAAATTTGTTGGAATAAGTGAGATGTGGTTGAATGAGGATGACTTCCTGATAGAGATGGAGAGTTGACAGAGTAAAAAGTAAGTGAAGTTCTATTGATGATTAAAAAAAAAAAAAGAGTATGTTCATACAAGGGGGAAAGAGTGGCAGTGGTTTTGGCAGTATAGTATGATATAGAGGTGAATAGAATGAAATACTTAGTCGGATGTTGCTATAGACGTCATAATGTGAAGCGTACTTACCATGTAATGCATAAGCAAATTAGCCAAGCAAATAGAAAAGAATGATCGTTATTGAATAATTTTAATTATGACAATATAGACTGAGATGACTAGATAGTTTATCGAGTTTTTAAGGGACAATTACCTCAGTCAGTATGTAACAGAGGGCACACAAGGATTGAGAGTCTTGGATTTGATCATCTCATCACAGGATGTTGTTATAAATGAGGTGTCAAATTTCCCACCAGTTGGTGAAGAGTAACCATGAAGTGATTATACCATTATTGGTGCCAGCCATATGATGACTTCTGTGAGGAAAGGGGTATATGTGGAACTACAAGGCTGGTGATTATGAGAAACTCAATAGACAGCTTGCAGCTATAGTATGGAATGAGGAGTTGGTTGGAAAGGAGATCATTGCTGCTTGGGTGATATTCAAGAACTGTCTAGTAGAAGCAATGTCTAAACATATTCCATGTGTCAGGAGATTAAATAAGGTAGGCGTGAAATGGATGCATGAAGAGATTAAGCATGCCATACAGAGAAAGAAAGCATTATGGAGACAACATAAGATCGGTGGTAATAATCAATTCCATGAGGAGTACAAAGAACAGGCAAGGAGGGTAACAAAAGTGCAATATGAGCAGCAGTCATCTAATGAAGATAAAAATAAACCCTAGGGAGTTCTTTCAATATGTAGCCAGCAAAAAAAAAAGAATCATTATAGTAGGATGGCATTGATTAGAGAATATGGTATAAGGACAACTGCTGTGGAGGATATAGTTGATATATTTAATAAGCAATTCATATAACAATCTTTCATCCTTGGAAATGTGACATCATGGAGAGTTTAAGAGCAGTGGATATAAGGAGGAGGACTGACTGAGTGAGCAAGAAGTATATGGGGAAATGAGCTAACTTGAAGTTATCAAGGCTGTTAGAATTGGTATATCATCATGTATTCTGAAGGAAGATGTCAGGGAGTTGACATCTGCATTGACATATTTGTTTAATATGAGTCTTACACTGAGTTAAGTTCCAAATGAGTGGAAATAAGGCAAGATTATATCACTTCATAAGGGAGGTAACAGAACTCAAGCATCAAATTATAGGCAAGTCTGTGTGTCAGATGTAGTGGTTAATGTTGGAGAGGCTAGTAAGAACCAGGATCCAGAATTGGGTTGACAACAGTAGTATTATTTTTGATGGACATCATGGATTTGCTAAAGGGAGCTCATGTTTTAGTAATCAACTTATTACAATAAAGTGATAGCTGCTTTGGACAGGGGCGATGGATACACAATAGTATACTTAAATTATGCAAAGGCCTTTTAATAGATTACCACATGATATGTTGACAGTCAAACTAAGTGTATTGTGTTGGATATTATACTAGTGCATTGGACTGGAGATTGGCCACCTGATATGTATCAGCAAGTTGTTTATGGGGAAGCAGTATCCCAGAAGAGGAAAATTGATAGTGGTGTGCCTCGGGTGTCTGTTTTAGGACCATTGCTGTTTAACCTGTATGTTAAAGATATTTGGGGGAAAATTTGAATGGGGATATTCAGTTGTTTGCAGATGATGCAAAGTTGGAACAAATTATGAGGAATAGAGCAGATGTTGTGGCCTTACAAGAAGATTGAATAGCCTGAGTTAATGAGCACAGGAGTGGGAATGGCATTACAATGTTGCAAAATCTGAGGCTTTAAAAACAAAAACAATGATGGGATGTAGAATTTACAAGGGTGGTCTGAAAAGTTCTCAGCCTGGACCATAGATGGCAACACTATCAGCACGATTTTTTTTTCCATTCTTGTGTAGAGGCTTAAGTGCTGTGAGGACATTATGTTGGAGGTTTAATGGATTTTTTACAACACTGAAAAATAATTAAAATAGAATTTAATACTTCCTATATTTCGTCCTAGTCACTAGGACATCTACGGGGATTACAAAAACAATTAATTTAACATGCACACAAAAACTTACAATACTAAGCCCAACCACGTGGGTGACACTAAAGTCCTATCTAGGTGGAGCGCCCTCTAAGGGCAGTAGTAGGTGGCCTGGAATGCAAGGTGGGACCTCTGGTGATGAGTGTTTCCCAAATCTTCGGAAGCTTAATGCAACCATATTTATTAAGATTTGGTTGGTTTCTGAGTGCTGCTGCTTCTAAGAAAAGTCTCTCTTTCTTGAATTTGCTGTGGTGGAGCATGGTGGTTTTCTTCCATGATACTCTGTGGGTGGTGTCCAAAACATGGTCAGCCAAGCCTGAATGGCCATAGTTGTGTTTAACGATGTACGACTTGTGTTCCTCCAGGCAGATGAATGCTGATCTGCCTGTCTGTCCAAAGTACGCAAGCTTACAGGAACAGGGTACTTTGTAAACTCCAGGCAGAGAGAGAGAGGAGGGAGCTGATCTTTCGTAGAACGTAAGGATAGCAAGTTTGCAGTAGGGCTTATATGCTGTGTGTAGGTTATACTTTTTTAGTATCTTGGCTATTTTTTCCGAAGTGCCACGGATGTAGGGTATGGTGATGGCATTTTTAAAATCTTGTTCACGAGAGGGACGGGGAATGGGGGGAGGAATTGATTATTTTTTGATACTGTGTTCCTGTAGCCATTGGAGAGGAAAGTTCTGTGTATGTGGTTAAGCTCAGTAGTGAGGGCGGTTCCACTGGAACAAAGATTGTGGACTCTCTTGGTAAGAGTTTTAATGATGCCATATTGTTGCGAGGGGTGGTGGTGGGAGAGTTTGTGAATGTATTTGCCTGTGTGTGTGTGGGTTTTCTGTATACAGTGAAGGCAAGTGTATCATTAGGCAGGCGTGTGACTAAAGTGTCTAGGAAGGGTAAACAATTGTTCTTTTCCTTTTCCATAGTAAACTGGATTCTTGGATGTAGGCTGTTGAGATGACTGAGGAAGGAGTCTAACGTGTCTGGGCCATGAGGCCAAATAGAGAACACATCATCTACATATCTTAGCCAGATAGAAGGTTTGAGTGGAGCTGAGTCTATGGCTTGTTTTTCGAAATCTTCCATATAGAAATTGGCAAGGGGGGTGAGAGGGGAGAACCCATGGCGGTTCCCTCTATCTGCTTGTAGAGTTTGTTTTTCCAAGAGAAATACCCAGAATTGATGGCAAAGGAAAAGAGATCTAAGATGTCAGAGGGAAAAACGTTTTCTAAGAGAGATAAAGTGTCAGTTAAGGGAATATTGGTAAACAAAGAGGAGATATCAAAGCTTACTAATATGTCTGTATTATTCAAGGTTAAATTTTCTGTGAGGGCTTTAAAGTGGATCGAGTTTTTTATATAGGAAGCGGAATTTCCGGTGAGGGGGAACAGAGAGTTGGCCAGCTGTTTAGACAGTCTGTAACAAGGTGCATTGGTGGCATCTACTATAGGCCTGAGTGGAGAATTGGGTTTGTGGATTTTTGGTAAACCATATATTCGGGGGGGACGGGAGCGGAAAGGTTTAAGTTTTTTCGTGACGTCAGGGAGCCAGGAGGTTACTTTTTTAAGTAAGATTTTTAATTTCTTAACTTGTGTTTTTGTGGGGTTGTGTTCTAGCAGGATGTAGGTAGCGCGATCGCGGAGGATAATGTTCGTTTTATGATTGTATTCGCTGGTATTAAGAACGACTGTGGCATTACCCTTATCTGCTCTGGTGATGACGATACTTTTTTCTTTGCATAGTTTCAGGAGAGCCATGCGTTGGGCATATGATAAGTTACTTTTTGGAGGCGAAGAGTGAGCGAGGATGTTGGCTACGTCGAGTCTGATGTTGTTGGCTACCTCTGACGGTAAGCGACCGATTTTTTTTCCAAGTTGGTACATCTGTCATAAGCATCCATGTGAAATTGCAAGTCATCGTATCAAGTAGTTTGTTTTATACAGCTGTCTGAAGCAAAAGTATTGTCCTTGAAATGGATAAAATCGAGTATTGTCTGGTTATAAAATTCTTTGTGAAAGAAGATTTAACAGCAAAAGAAATTCATTCGAAGTTCATAAAAATTTATGGGCACTCTTCTCCTTTGTTTTCGACAATTAAGAAATGAGTTACCGGGTTTAAACGTGGCCACACCAGCCTTGAAGATGATCCACATGAAGGACATCCAAAAAGTATAGCAACATGAGAAATCATTGATCAAGTGCACGAAATGGTGTTGGATGACCAGAGAGTCAAAGTGCATGAAATTGCTGAGACTATAGGCATTTCAAAAGAACATGTAGGATATATTTTGCATGAAGAATTGCAAATGAAAAAAGCTTTGGGCAAGATGGGTGCCACACTTGCTCACAGCAGATCAAAAATGCACTCACATGAAAATCTCTGAACAGTGCTTGAAGCGTTTTAACAAGAATAAAACTGATTTTGTGCATCAATTTATTACTATGGATGAGACTTGGATTCACTATTACACACCATAATCTAAACAACAGTCAAAACAGTGGACAGAAGCCAGTTGTTCAGCGCCAAAGAAGACAAAGTCAGTTCCATCAGTAGGAAAGGTCATGGCACTGGTGTTTTGGGATGCTAAAGATATTTTGTTTATTAATTATCTTGAAAAGGGTAAAACAATAACCAGGGAATATTATTCCGATCTTTTAAACCAGACTAGATGAAAAAATTCGTAAGAAAAGACCCGGTATGCAGAAGAAAAAATCATCTTTCAATGCACCTGCCCACAAAGGTGTTTTGACAATGGGAAAATTAAGGGATCTGCACTATGAATTGTTGGAACATCCACCCTATTCCCCAGATTTTCTCCCTCTGATCTCTATCTCTTCCCAAAACTAAAACTCTTCCTCGCTGGTCAGCGTTTTTCTTCGAATCAAGAGGTGATTGCAGCTGTAGAGGGTATTTTGCAGATCTTACTGAGAACCACTACAGGGATGGGATAATGGTGCTGGAGCATCTCTGGAATAAATGTATTAGTCTTAAGTTTAATAATGTTGACAAATAGAAAATAATTTTGAAATTATAAATTTGTTTTTTCATTGTTAGGCCAAGAACTTTCAGACCACCCTCTTACTCCTGTGGGGATATATTGTTGGAGGTTGAGGAATAAGATATCTTTGGGTAATGGTGGATAATGGTCTAAAATTTAGATGACACCTTGCCAAAATTGTTAGGACAACACAATGAATTTGGGCAATGATGTGGAAGACACTGTAGAAGTAAGAAGATTCTTGTTCCATTCTTGTGCCTTGATTATGCCACATATGGAATATTCCCTGGTTATTGTGCATAGATTTGGTGACCTGGTTTTCAAAAGGATGAAGAGATGTTGGAAATGGTCCAGAGGCAATTGACTAAGGTAGTTTCTGATCTCTGGAATGTTGAATATGAAGAAAGGTTGAAAAGATGCAATTTACAGAGTCCAGTAGTTAGGAGGAAGAGAGGTGATAGATATGATGATGTACATGTTGATAAGGTGTAATGGTGGGTTAGGTTAGAGCAAGATAGTGAGAAGCAGGTTTTTTTGCATGGAGAGTTGTGAATGATTGGAATATAATGCCTGATAGCATGGTGTCTGTAGAAAATTCAAGCGTGGTTAAGGCACAGTGTGATGAGCTGTGTGTACAATGACAAAGGACTTCCGAGATGAATCTTTGACTCCATAGGGTGGGATAATAAATAAATAAATAAATAATCAATCCTGAAACACTGGAGAACCTCAAGCAGTAGTGCAGAATACATCAGGAATGTCTTCTTTCATTTTCATTTGTTGATTGACAGACATTCTAAATAGAATACTGGCATTTCTTTTACAGGCTGATACAGTATTTATGTCAAAATAATTTTTTAATTTATAGTAATAGTAATCCCAGTTTCACTTTTATTATCTAAAAATTATAAATTATTTGATGTAATTATCATGGAGAAAAAAAAAAGAGAAGGATTTGAAGTTTTTTTAAAACAAAAAAGGTGCAAATGTTACATAATTCATCAACTTTTTTTTTTGGAGGGGGGGGTACCCACCTTTTTGGCTTGCAGATATTTCAGATAACTTATTTTCAAAACCGTTCACAAAACAATTGTTGTAAACATAGATCACTTGGGGAACATGCTCATACATTTTAGTGTAAAATAGTAGTAAAAGTATAGCTACTTCAAAACTGCCTATCTAACCTAGCAGTAAATGTATTTTCAAATGTGCAGTGATGTCTTCTTTGTACTACAAGAAACTATCAGATGACAATAATAAAAAGAAGAAATAATGGAGTATTATTTCATTGAGTGAATTTACGGTGTTCTTTTTTGTTTTTCCGAAAGGAAAGTGCACAGGATTATTTTCGCTACTTTTGTCAACTTAACACATCTGAAATTATTATTATTATTATTATTACCCCAAGAACTCATGCAGTCAAAGACTCATCTGGGAGGTCCTTTTATCACACACATATCTCATCATACCATGTCTTAAACACACTCAAACTCCTTGCAAACACCACACTCTCAGGCAAGGCATTCCAATCATTCACAACTCTAAATGAAAAAAACCTGCCTGTCACTCCCCTACTCACACCCTCTTTATACAGTTTCCAGAGATGACCTCTGGTTCTTCCCTGATCTCCCACTATTCTCTGTAGAACTTCTCTACCATTGATCCTATAATAACAACCCCTTACCAACTTGTAGGTCTCTATCATATCTCCCCTCTTCCTTCTGTCCACCAGACTCTGTGAATTACATCTTCTCAATCTTTCCTCAGTCGCATTTGGACCCTTTCCAA
The DNA here is from genome assembly GCF_054136105.1 of Typopeltis vanoorti. Classification (NCBI taxonomy): domain Eukaryota; kingdom Metazoa; phylum Arthropoda; class Arachnida; order Uropygi; family Thelyphonidae; genus Typopeltis; species Typopeltis vanoorti. Next base: position 84,959,878 of record NC_143561.1, on the reverse strand, counting down.
CATCTCTTCATCCTTCTGAAAACCCAGTGGCCAAATCTGGGCACAATAGTCCATGTGTGGCCTAATCAAAGCTTTATACAATGGAACAAAAATCTCGCTACTTCTACACGTCAGTGTCCTCCTCATCATTCCCAGAAGTCTTTGTGTTGTCTTCACAATTTTGGCAATGTGTCCTGTAAATTTTAGATCCTTATCCACTATCACCCCCAGATCTCTTATTTCCTCTATCTCCAACAATATATTCTCACCAAGCATAAATTCTGCATCCCATCTTTGTTTTCCAAATTTTAAAATCTTACGTTTTGCAACATTGAACTCGCATCCCCATTTCCGTGCCCAATCACTCTATTTATTCAAGTCTTCTTGCAAGGCCACAACATCTTCACTACTCTTCATGGTTCATCCCAACTTTGCATCATCTGCAAACAACTGAATATCTCCATCCAAATCTTCACCTATATCATTAATATACAAGTTAAACAGTAACGGCCCCAAAACAGACCCCTGAGCCACTCCACTAGTGACTTTCCTTTTCCTGGATATCGCTCCCCCATACACAACTTGTTGATACCTATCAGATAGCCAGTCTCCGATCCAATGCACTAGTCTAATATACAACCCCATCTGCTCTAGTTTGACTGCCAACTTATCACGAGGTACTCTATCAAAAGCCTTTGCGAAATCCAAGTATATTATTGTGTATCCTTCTCCTCTGTCCAAGGAAGCAGTCACTTTATTGTAATAAGTAAGTAGATTACTAAAACATGACCTCCCTTTAGCAAATCCATGCTGTCTATCAAAGATTATACCATTGTTGCCAACCCAACTCTGGATCCTAGTTCTCACAAGCTGCTCCAACAACTTAACCACAACATCTGACACAGAGATAGGCCTATAGTTTGATGCTTGGGTTCGATCACCTCATTTATGAAGTGGCACAATCTTGCCTCCTTCCACTCTTTAGGAACTTGACTAAGTGCAAGACTCGTATTAAAAAAATATGTCAAGACAGGTGTCAATTCCCTGGCACATTCCTTCAGAATACGTGGTGATATATTATCAAGTCCCACAGCCTTATTAACATCTAGTTTACTCAACTCCCCATACACCTCTTGCTCACTTACAGTTAGTCTCTCCTCCCCATCATTAACTGCTCTCAATCTCTCCATGAAGTCACATTCCCAAGATTGAAAGACCTTTATGAACTGCTCATTAAGTATCTCCACCACACATTCTGCAACAGCTGTCCTTATACCATAATAAATTTAGTTTAATCCTTTATCCAAGTGTGAGCAAACAAAGTTTGCGCCTGAAAGTATCTTCAGGACTGGGGTAAGGTGGTACAACACCAGGGCAACTCGTTGCAAAGGTGGAGCAAGCTCACAACACTCCTATCTCAGTATATCCCATAATGCAAAACACATCTCCTTGCATATATGTATAATGTTATGCATTAAGGGGAGGGCCACTACCCAGACTAGTTTCGACCTTTATTGAGGTCTCTTCAGTGGGACCAGGCCCGAGTGGAGACACCAGGCAGAAGCATTAGCAAGGTCATCTCTACCTATTATTATATTACATATTATTATAGTCTAACCAAGTGAAAAATAAACTTTCAACATCTTTCTCTAAATCCAGAGTAATTTAATAAAAAGATGGCACACTGTTTGGCAACTCCTATAGGTAGAGATGACCTTGCTAATGCTTCTGCCTGGTATCTCCACTCGGGCCTGGCTCCCATTGAAGAGACTTCAATAAAGGTCGAAACTAGTCTGGGTAGTGGCCCTCCCCTTAATGCATAACATTATACATATATGCAAGGAGATGTGTTTTGCATTATGGGATATACTGAGATAGGAGTGTTGTGAGCTTGCTCCACCTTTGCAACGAGTTGCCCAGTGTTGTACCAGCTTACCCCAGTCCTTATACCATTTTCTCCAATCAGTGTCATCCTTCCATAATCATTCTTTCTTTTGCTGGCTATATATCAAAAGAACTCCTTAGGATTCTTTTTGGCATCATTTGCTAATTGCTGTTCATACCTCTCTCTTTAGCTCCCCTCACCAACCAAATCACCCTCCTTGCCTGGTCTTTGTAGACCTCATGGAATTGGTTATTTCCACTTCTCTTATGCTGCCTCCACAATGTCTTTTTTTTTTTGTATCGCATGCTTAATCTCTTTATTCATCCATCTCACACTTACCGTATTTAACCTTCTCACCCTTGGAATACATTTAGACATCGCATCTACTATATAGTTTTTGAAAATTCCCCAAACTGCATTGATTTCTTTTCCAGCTAACTCCTCATTCCATGCTACACCCACAAGCTGTCTCCTGAGCTGTTCATAATCACCCCCCCTTCTAGTTCCACATATACCCTTTTCTCACAGAGGTCCTCACAATAATTATAAGAATGATATTAACTTAACTGTAACAGAGTTGCAACCTTCTTGACTTAGAAGAGTGAACTGTGTTACCTGGAAATTCCAAGTAAACATTTTGGTTGTTTTCAAGATATGTACACTTTGGAAGATTTGTTACTGAAAATATTGTGGAAATTATTTTTGCACTAATTTCCAAAACCTGTGTTAAACAATTATGTTAAAATATCCTGGTAAAAAACAAAAACAAAAAAAAAAAAGATGCTATCAAGGAACATTTATTGAAAGATGGTTTGAACATTATTTTTTTTTCTTGCACTTTTTATGAAAATGTCTTATCATTATACTTACAGATTTATATACAATGTTGTTTGTGAACAAGTTTCTCTGCTTTTATGAACAAGTAATTATGTTAAATTCTATTATATTCTTATTTTGAGGCTAATTTTTAAAATATCATAAATTTACTTAAATATAAAGAGCCAATAGGCTTCATTTTGGCGATATAAACATTATTCAAATTAAGGGGATATTAAATCACATTGTTTTAAAACTGAAAAAGAAACTCAAAGATTGGAATCGGAGAGTTTCATGCCAAATATAGTAAACTATAAAAGTATCGGCGGCCATTAGCTTGAGCTAATACAAGTAGTCCTAGTACATAGTACAATCTCAGGCTACTCGTTGCAAAGGTGGGGAAAGTTCTGATTGCTAATCTTGCTATTTTCCATAATATAAAAACACGTTTCCTAGGAAATGTATGCTGTTATTACATTATGGTGGGAGGTCACTACCCAGACCGGTTTCAGCCTTTTTTGAGGCTGGAATAAATTTCATATTCAGTAGTATATCAAATGAACTCATAGTTGAAAAACAAAACAGATTATTATTGTTGTTGTTATTGTTATTTGTAGAGTGGTCATTTCACTAATAATCATCTTGTTTCTTAACCGTTGTAAAATGTACAGTGAAATTATCTGAGACACTTAATTTAAATTTTATGTGCCTTTTGAAGGATTTGAATCACAAGTCCCCACCATGACCACTCACAATAAGTGAATTATAAATAACTACTTTCTTCTAGTTTTGTGTTTCTTACTTCGTGTGTATTTCACATTTGAGTATCTGAAATCTGTAACTTCACTTTATCAGTCCAGAAATGAAATGAAATAATTATTCTCTTATCTATATCCACTATTTCTTTGCAATTTTATTATTACAACCACTATCATATTTTCTTTCTGGGTTCACAGTTTTAAGTTCTTTAGGAAATAGCAATCAGCTAAATTTTTACAAATATATTACCTGTTATTGTCTATACTTAAAAAGTCATCTTTATGTCATGAAAGTCAGACATGAAGGTTAATGTTGTTTTCTGTCCTTAAAAAAAAGAAAGAAAGAAAGCTGAACAGCATGAAATAATTTTTCTCCACTTCTCTTTATCTATAAGGAATCTTATTTTTTTTCTTTGAATATGCCATAACAACATTATTTTTTACTTTGCTACATTGTGGTAAAGAACAATATTAGTACTACTTTGATATTTTCTCATCTGTGGCACACACACTGCCATAAAAATTTTAAAGACAAAGTTTCACTATCGGCAGACTGCATTCTTATTTACTGAAAATTATCTTATAGTAGGCAAATTTAAAAAAAAAAATATCGAAAGTGAAATTTCAAATTTCACTTTTGATATATGCACCTGTATATATTTTGAAAGATAACCTATAGTGAAAGTATTGCTTCTTCATGCTTGCTGCACAAAATCTAAACAAGCAGAAAATATGTACACAACAATCTACTTCATAACTAGTTATTTCAATTTGTAATGAGCGATTCTAGGAAACCAAGAAAGTTGAAGTGCAAAGAATTTGTAATGTTCTCTGTAAAATAAAATCGTAAAAGTGCAGACCTTTGCACAGTCTGTGAAGTATTCTTCGAACTATGATTATGAATAAAAAATAAACAAAATTTAATTTCGAACATACATGGACCGTTTTTTTTTTTTTTTTTTTTTTTTTAAATTTGGATTTTCATCATCATCAAATTCCTGCCATGTATCCTCAAGGGATGTACAGGATATGATAGCACTACATGAAAAAAATTACATCATTACTAACTTCGTATCTACAATTTTCCTCCAAATCAGTCTGTTACTTGTTAAGACTCCAACATTATCAGATCTTATATTTCCATCATCTAAGGTACTTTGTACCGTATCAATCCACCTATATCATGGTCTTCCTCTGGGTCGTTTTCCTGCCAACCTGGCAGACACTTGTTTTGCTAATCTTTCCTCTCCCATTCTGCTTAAGTGACCATACCACCTGAGATTAGCTCTGCTAATGCATTCCTGGATGCTGACAATATCAAGTTCTTTCCTAATGTCCTAATTTTTAACATGATATTGCCATTGATGCCATCTGTTCATGATTCTAATCTTTCTCAGGCCTCTCATATCTGCGGTCTCTAGTCTTTGGTCAAGTGTTTTACTTCTGATCCAGTTCTCAGATCCATAAGTTAAAACTGGTTTGAACACTGTCTTTTATACAGCTAATTTAGTGTTCCGACCAATTTCTCTCTTATTCCATATGAATTTATTCAATTGACTTCCTACCATACCAGCTTTGTTGATTCTACTGTCTACTTCCATATTTAATTTACCATCTTCACTAAATATCATGCCTAAGTAGCTGAAATGTTTTACTTGTTCCACAGGTTCTCCATAACACAGTTGACATTTTCAATGATTCTGCCTATTTTCATTGTCTTTATCTTTTTATTGCTGACCTTCATACCATATCAGTTACAACAGTTATTCAATTTAGTCAGAGAATCGTGCAGACTTGTAGCGGATTTATTTAGAAGTATAACATCATCTGCATAAAGCAGAGAGCTGACAATAACATCTCTAATTTTGATATCAAGTTTAATACCACTTACCTTCATAATGTGATCCATATAGATAATGAATAACAGAGGGGATAACGTACATCCTTGTCACACCAGATTTAACATTAAACCATCTTCTTGCACTTCCTTCAATTCTAACTGCTGACTTACAACTCAAATAAAGACTAAGTATTGCTTGATATAATGCCCCATTGACATTATGACTGTAGCATATTGAATAGCTTCTCTCTTGACATATGCCTTTTCAAGATCGACAAAACTTAAATACAGATCTTTGTTATTATTATTATTACGGGCGACTCCAAGTAGTCCTTAGGCTCATCGAGGGAGGCCCTAAACATCATGTCCACACAACTATACGACATTCTCACTGTATCTATCATACCTTGACTTGAACTCACTTATCGTCATAGCACCCACAACAGACTCTGGCAGCTTATTCTAAAAGTAAAGAACCCAGCTCTAACACCCTTGCTAACCACATTCTTGCCCAGCTTCCAAAGGTGTCCCATAGTTCTCCCACCACCAGTCCTGATATCAAAAATATCATCTGAATTAATCCCATAGAAACCCTTTAGTAATTTGAATGTCTCAATCGTATTTTCCCTTTTCCGCCTATCAAGTATAATTTCTGCAACCCACAATAATTTCAAATAATTTCTGCAACCCACAAATCTTCAACCTGTTCTCATATGGTTCATTCCATAGACCCGTTATCATCTTAGTCACTCGCCTCTGTATCCTCTCCACCTCCTCCCCATCAAGAAGGAACCTAGGTGATTAAATCTGGGCACAGTAGCCGAGATGAAGTCTTATCAAGGCACAGAGGTACAATAACTTGCTTGTCTCTGCTCATCAAGGTACTTTTCAACAATTAAATGAGTTGGTGAGCTGATTTAGCTGCTTTTTCAATGTGCTCCCTAAACTTCATCTCCCTATCCACCAACACTCCCAAGTTTCTGGCCTCATCAATCTCCTGGAGTACATTTCCACCAATGTGGTATACTGCTGCTAATATTTTCACCCCAAAATGCATAACCTTACATTTTGTCACATTAAATTGACATCCATTCTCCTTAGCCCAGAACTCCAATTTATCCAAGTCATCCTGCAAGATTTTGACATCATCTGCATTCACTATCGCCCTACCCAACTTTGCATCATCAGCCAACAAATTAACTGTTTCTCTTAGATCCTTACCTTTATCGTTAATGAACAAATTAAACAGCAGTGGTCCAAGAACAGAACCATACGGCACACCACTAGTCACAGGCCATCTTTTGGACTCTACTCCTGAATAAACTACTCTCTGATATCTCTCCATCAACCACCCACCTATCCATCTCACCAACCCTATATCCATTCCCATATGTTGTAGTTTGCAGATTAGAATTCCATGTATTATCCTGTCAAATGCCTTTGCCAGGTCTAGCAGTATCACTATAAAACCCATTACCCTTATCCAGTTTAGCCGTCACCTTGTTATAAAACTTGAGCAAGTTACTAAGGCATGATCTACCCTTCACAAAGCCATGCTGTCCCCCGTACAGTATCTCATTTTCATCAATCCATTCCTGTATTTTTCCCTTGACTACTTTCTCCAAGACCTTGACAACGACTCCTGATATGCTGATCAGTCGGTAATTTGCAACCGTAGTCTTGGATCTTCCTTTATACCGGTGAAACTATTTTCCCCTCTTTCCAGACCTTCGGGACTAAACCAGACCTGAGACTCAGATTAAACAACATGGTCAAGGGCACTGATAATTCCTTAGCCACTTCACGCAAGACCTGTGCCGGTATACCATCCAATCCCACAGATGTATTCACATTAAGGTTCTGTAATAGACTATTCACCTCCACTTCATTCATCACAATTCCTGTATAAACTTATGGTTCCTTCATTTTTTCAATGTCACGACTTGGATGATATACTTTTGCAAAGTGCTCGCTCAGTAACTCCACTATATCGACTGATTCAGTGACCTCCTTACCATCGTCATTCCTTAAAATCATTTTGCCATGTACAGTTTTTTTTCTTGCTTACAGCATATTGAAACAACTGTTTGGGATTCTCTTTAGCTTGCATAGCTAGTTTCCTTTCATAATCCGCTTTTGCTTTTTTTATCACACTCGTTACCCTTCTGGCCTGCACATTATACCTTTCGTTTGCCCAGAGGTCACCCCTTTCTTTAAATTCCCTCCACAGTTGTTTCTTTTTTTGCAGCTCAAGCTTAATGGTGTTATTCATCCATTTAACCCCTACTTGTTTTACTATTCGGACCCTAGGTATACAATCAGCCATAACCTCCTGTAAATGCTCCTTGACCACTTCCCATGCTTTATCAACATCCTGCCCTTGCAGTTGTGCATGCCATGGCACTGATCTAAGCAATCTCCTCAGCTTGTCATATTTGCCAGCATGGTAATTCCACATATACCCTGTCTTAATCGAAAATTCCAAACCTTCAGCCACCTCCCAAGTAAAGCCCTTATGATCACTCTCACCAATAGGTGGCAACTTGGTTATATTCCCATGCTTTCTCGTCTATTTGTCATAAAGTGAAGATCTGATCCTGACAGCCTCTATTTGGACTGAATCCAGCTTGTTCTTCAGCCAGCTTTTCTTCCACAATTCTTTTCAATTTTCTTGCATAGATCTTGCCAGGAACACTTAATAGGGGAAATACCTCTGTAATTCTCACATTCAGTTTTATTTCCCTTTTTATATATGGGTACTATGAGAGCTCTACTCCAATCATCGGGAATTCGTCCCTCTGTCCAGGCTTTCTGAACTATGCAGCGCAGCCACTGTAAGACTTCAGCATTTCTGGTCGAATATCATCTACTCCTGCTGCCTTTCCACATTTTAAGCCTTTCATGGCTTTTTCTATTTCAAGTATGGATATGTATTCCTGACTGCATGCCTGGTCAGTGTTTTTTACCACTGTGCTAACATCACTGCTTGTTTCATTTAGCAGTTTTTCAAAGTAATTACTGCATACTTCAAGTATATCTTTTTCTTCCGTTTTCATGTCACCTTTATCATCTCTAACTCCTTTTACAGCACTCTTTCCTCCATTCCTAAGCTTCTTCAACAACCTCCAGAATATTTTGCCACCTTCTTGATATTTAGTTTCTATGTTCTTGCCCAAGTTCTCCCATGACTTTTGTTTAGCTAATTTTACACAGTGTTTAGCTTTCCTTCTATTTGTCTCTGTATTCTCTTAGAGAGCACAAGCTGACTTATTTGCTAGGAACTTTTGATGTGCTTTTTTCTTTTTCTTCATTGCCTCTTTATCTTCCTGTGTCCACCATGGCGTTCTGATTTTTCTGTCCTGCAGACAATCTCACCACATGCCTCTTTGGCTGAATCAATCAATGTTTTCTTCAGGATTTGCCACTGAATCTCCAAGGTTTGGTTCCTGTTCTGAAACTCTTTTATTTTTTCTTCAATAATCTTTATGTATTTTAGTCTACAGTCCACATCTGAGAGCTGCTCAACTTTTATTCGCTTTAAAACTTTCTTACATGTTATTCTTTTCAATGTGAAATTCAATTTTATCCTGCTCAAGACTAAATAGTGATCGCTTCCAATTTCAAATCCCCTGTACAGAGGATTTGAAATTGGAAGCGATCACTATTTATTCTTGAGCAGGATAAAATTGAGTCCTGCACTGGGTAGAAAACATCACTATCAACAATAACATAGTCAATGAGACTTTTCTTATTCCTTGCCTCTTCTCTCCATGTGAATTTGTGCACATTTTTATGTTGGGACATGGTGTTAGTAATAACCAGTCCATGTCCTGAGCAGAAATCCAACAGGTATTTGCCATTATTATTAGCTTTGCTCTTTTTTTCAAATTTTCCCAAAATATTTTTGTAAATTTTTGTAAATTGTAAATTTTGGATTTTCATTCATTTATAAAATAATTGACCAAAAAAATTATTTGGAATAAAGTTCTTAGAGAATAAAACAAACACAATTAGCCTCAAAAATTGATAATGACAGTGGTTTTCCAAGGTGATCCAATATTTAAGTGAAGTTATTTTGTCCTGGTATTAGAAACTGTAATTATACAATAAAAGTAGAAAAAATAAATTGTAGGTATTTAGTCTATCTGATACAACTAAGACTCCACTTACCAAGCATATGGCAAGGAATTTGCTGTAGATAACTGAAACACTGCTGTGAGTGCAAATTGATCTGGTTGCTTGTTCTCATCAGCATGAAGAATTATTGCACTTTGTAATGAATGTGATGGCCAATTTGCACTTCTTATCCATGTTCTTTCAACAGATAGTATGTATCATATCGTATTCAGGTTTTAGTGCACATGTATACATGTCCTAGTCAGTAAGGAGGTTAAACAGTTAGCAAAACAAGTGTTTAATGCCAGGTGAACAGGAAAATGACCCAGATAAAGACTAAAATATACATGGAGTGATACAATAAGAAGTATAACTTATTTTAACAGTATTAACACCACCAAACAAGCTGTTTTATAAAAAATAGTCTACACTTTTTATGATTTTGCTTTATAGAGAATATTACAAGTATAAGTTCTTTGCACTTCAACCTTCTTGATTTTCCAGAATCACTTTTTATTTTTAATAAAATAGTTATATGTTGTTGTTAATGCCATTATAATAAGTTATGAATAATGTTCAACACCTGAGCTTGTGTATTAGACAGTATTCCTGATAGATAACTAATTTGGGAAAATTATTGATAGGAAGTTAGGTAATGGGAACTTTTCACGTAGTACTGTCATAATATCCTGTACACTCCTTGAGTGTATTCAGGAATTTGATGATGATGATAATAGTGTGGCAAGTGTGTGGAATGGGCTTCATTAAATGTTATGATTGCATCTTTGATAAGTGGAGAAATATGATAAGTATTTAAGTATGATTCACCCTCAGTGAATTCTTAGATTCCCTGAAGGTGCATTCATAATAATAATTTTTTTATTTTTAAATGTTATAAGTGAATACTACCATGTATTTATATGTTGTGATACTACAGCTGATGTTTTATTGTGACCAGGATTTAATATCTTTTATTTATTCTTTGTTATAGTTAGTAGTAAAACATGATGAACTGAATAAAAGCGAAGCTCTCTATAGTTTTCTCAGCCCAAGTCCTGACCATCTTAAATGTCCATTGTCACCACCCAAAAAGCCTTCAAAGTTCAACATTATACAGTTTTTTAGAAGGTTGGTAATGCAAAAATACATTTTTTCATAAAAAAACAAAACATTCTAAATGAAATTGTACCTTATTTTTATTAATTCTTTCTTTCATAGTTATACAGTGATCAACATTCATTTTAAAAAAAATATATGGAAAGAACTACAGGGTAATGGTAAAATCCAAGATAATCACTTGACATTTCAACCTTCACATCAAGGTTATCATCTGGAGTATATACAAAAAAACAAGCTATGTTACAGTCTACATAGTATGCTAAAGTCACACTAATTTGGTCAACCCTTAACATTATCAACCTGACCTGTGGTGGGGAAAAAAAAAAAAACCTTACTACTTCAAAGCTAGAGTCCTGTTATGTGTTTGGTTAGAAATTACTAAGAGATAAATTAAGCTAGAGATTACTCATAGATACGTTACAACAAAAGCAGTATTAATGGTATCCAGTAAGAGCTGAAATTATTGCTTAGAGTCCTAAAGTGAGGGTTTGCTGTTGAAGTTATGTGGACTGAATGTGTGTCATCTATATTCTTGGGATTTTTATGCCACCATTATTGTTTAGAGTAGAAGGATTGATCAGAATTTCACAGGCTTCCTTAAATTTTCATTCAAACCAAGTTTTTGTATGACAGTGTTAAGAGCATGATCTGAGACGTCTCCTTTACCAAAATGGTTAAATTTAATGTGTTTGTGTTTTTTTTTATTTTTTTATTAGAATTGTGCATCCAGTTTCGCTAATATAAGGTAAGGTACGGGTTCAATGGATACAGTATACTCTAGGGTGTATAGGGTAAGTTAGATTAGACTAAGGTTAGGGGGGGGAGGAGGAGTTTAATATGTTCTTTAATGTTACAGATGGTTTAAAAGTAGCATTAAGGTTGTAATGGTGTAGAATTTTATTTAGTTTATACAATAATCCTTTAATATATGGGATAGCTATGGTTTTGCTGTAATCTATACTATTTGCATTTTTAGATATAGTTTTATAAAGAATTTTATTAATAGTATTTTTTGCAGTAGCCAGTGTTTATAAAGGTATTGCATTTATAAACTCCTCCAAGGACCCCCCCCCCCCCCCCGAAATATATTGAATCTATTGCCTTAATCTGAATCTAACTTACCTTATTCTGGTGAAACCAGACACACAATTCCAATCCATAAAAAAAAAAGCAACACATTAAATTTAACAGCTTTGGTAAAGCAGGCCTCTCAGATCAAGCCCTTAACATATTACATCAAATTGATTGGAAAGGTACCTGTTCCTTACATCACACTTCTTCCCATCCATCTGTTGGGTAGAGTCTCATCAAGATAGGCCCTAACATCTTGATGGTAGTGTGAGGGTGCCCCATCTTGTTGAAAATAAAAATCCTCATCCTTAACTGCATTCTCCTATCTGGATCATCTTCGTCGAGAGCGTGTACTCTTCTTGGAATGTAACTTTTCCAATGACTGCGCTTCAACATGCGATGGACACTTGATTTTGATACTCCTATCTCACGGGACGCTTGTCGCACAGATTTTCTTGAGCTTTGACGATACATTTCAGTCATCCTTTCTTCTGTTGCAGGCCTCGTAGCTGTTCGTGGTCTTCCTGAATGTTGCTCATGGACATTTTGAACAGTTCCATCTTCTTCAAATTTATCTCTAATTCGAGTGATGGTAAGTCTCGTAGGTGGATCTTGTTGAAATTCTCTTCTAAACTGTCTTTGCACTTCCACTATGTTTTCATACTTCCAGTAGCATTTTAGGATAAATTTTCTTTCCTCGAAGCTTGGTCTGGTTTCAGCCATTATTTCAAATCCGTTAAACCCAAAATAACGAAAATTAAGTGAGTTATCAGCTGTTGAAGTGTGTATACATTTTTTTTAGACACCCTGTATTTCTTTGTGAGATTTTGTAGGTTTTAGAAGTGTTGTCAATTTTTGGTTCGTGGTGAACACCAGCTTATAGTTGGTGTGTTTGAAAATTTATTTGTAGGCTTTGTACGTGTTCTGGATGTATGGCAATTTGATGATTTTTTGTGTTAGGAAGTTTGTTTGGGTTTTTGCTGTTTTGTTGGCGTAATTTATTAGCTGTGTTAGGTAATTTTGATTTTGAAAAATCTGTGTTAACTTCTTTATTTCTGTGTTGAGATAATTACGTGTAGTCGAAAACTTGTAAGCATTAGGATGACTGATTTCTTAATAGAATAAGGATGGTATGGGTTAAAGTGGAGCCTTAACATAGCTGTTTCTTTATGTATCTGTGCATACTCCAGATGCTGACCTTGATATAAAAGTTTTAAACATTGAGTGATTACTTAAACTGAAATTATACTGTAACACAGTAGTTGTTCTATATAATTTTTTAAAAATAAATGTCAATTAGTTATTTCAGCATTTCAAATATCGTGATCAAGTACTGGAGTAAAAGCTATATCCCCTGAAAACATCAGTTTTACATTTAGGTAGGTGATGAAATCTTTACAGATCAAAACTCGTGTGCAGCAGTCTGGACACGTTAACTGCCACTTCTGAAAAAAAAAAAAGACTTACTGTTACCAATGAGCAAATCCTGCTATTGGCGATATCTTTAAAAATTTTTTTTTTTTTTTTTTCACTTGGTAAGAAAGTGAATTATATTAGACAAGAAATTTTATCCACAGTTATTTTAATCTTTTGTCCAAGCATGGTCAAAACAAGAGTTTGTGTTTGAGGTATCTTTATAATCAAGCTGCTTGCTGTATGTAGAGGTTTTTGACAGCACATGAAATTGCCTCAGTCTTTTGTAATGTATAGCACGCATCCTTCTGGCTGTGCATTATGAGAAGGGTCATTACCCATCCCCTACCCAGACTGGTTTTTACCTTTGATCTTATCAGTGGGAGCTAGGCCCATGGAGATACTCAAAACTAAATCAATTTATTTTCATATTCAGTTAGCAAAATGGTGTCACCATATTATTAAAATGCAGTGAATCCCTGCTTTATGATTTGTTCAGTATACAATCAAATAATTTTACAGCAGACTCTTCATAATAAAAATAAATTTCACTGTACAATTAAAATATGCACTTTATGGTGACCTACGTTACATCTTTTGGCTAATGCAGTCATAATCACTGATTATAATTGCATCACCCAAAATATGCATGAAATAAGTTAGTGCAATAGGAGCATTTGTGTGGTGGATTGGTCAGCAGTTTCTTGATGCTATCCTGTGTAACGAAAGGCTACAACAGTGGATTACTCAGCATTGATTAGTGCAACCTCAGCAAAAATTAGTGAGACATGGCTAACACCAGATGATGTAGTCATGTTGAAAGAATGTGATGGATTTAGTATTTTCAGGGAGGATAGGGTAGACGGGACAGGCAGTGGAGTACAGCTAATGATAGCAGATGAATTGCAGTCGAGAAGAGTAGGAGTCACTCAGGCAGATGGCAGTTCTTTTTAGTCAGTATGGTGTGGATTGAGGCCAATAGGACAAAATTGGTGCTGCTATAGGCCAGGGATGATGTGGAAGACATGCATCAGCAGATTAGTGCAAGTCGAGTAATTATTATGAGGACTTCAACTTTGGACACATGGATTGGAAGGAGGAAAGATAACATGGCAGGAAGAAAATGGAATTTATATACTTACTGAGAGATAATTACTTGAAGCAGAAAGTGATGGAGAGGACTATGAATACAAGAGTGTTGTATCTTGTTATAGGATTAGAAGATTGTCCATAACTGAGATAACTTAATTATGGACAGGTTAACATTGCCTCCAATTGGGGAAAGTGATTTTGACATGTGAGGTAGCAAAACATGTGAAAATTCCAGTTAAGAAGGAGTATATGTTAAAATATAATAAATTTAGTTTAATCCCTTATCCAAGTGTGAGCAAACAAAGTTTGCACCTGAAAATATCTTCAGGACTGAGGAAAGGTAGTGCAACACCAGGCAACTCAGAGCAAAGGTGGACCAAGCTATCATCAAGGAGTATATGTGGAACTACAAGGTAGGTGAGTGTGATACAATTAGGAGGCAACTTGTATCAGTACCATTGCATACAGATCTGCAAGGGGAATGATGTTCACAGTGCATGGAGGATATTTCAGGGGTATCTGGAGGAAGCAATATCACACTGTATACCCAAGATTAGGAAGGTAAGTTGGGTAGTTAGATAGATGAGTAATATCATTAAGCAAGAGCTACCAAAAAAAAAAAAAGATGTCTTGGAGAGTATAATAAGGAGAAAGATGACCAGCATGGTAATGAAGGCAAAATCAGATAATGAAAAGTAGTAGTCAAGCAGATGAAAGAAAATCGCATGGTTTTTTTCATTATATAACAAACAGGAGGAAGGATAGCTTTAGTTATCCTTCCATAGTTATAACTTTGAGCCTCCGTAGCTCAGTCAGTATAAATTAAGCTCTTTGGTCAGAAAGACCTGGGATCGATTCTCGTCCATGATGCGAGGAACCTTTATCTGGTCTTTCGACTAAAGGTGAGGTAGCTAGTCTCAATGGCCATAGGTACATAAGTGCCTGTTAAAGCCATTGATGATGATGAATTATAACTTTAGTGAGTGCAGATGTAGAGAGGTAACAGAGGCAGACGAATTGTTGAACTTCTAAGTGACCATTTTGCAAGGGTATATCATCCAAGTAAAGATATTGTTATGGCAGAGGTGATAGGGACTTATGTGAGAACAGAGATTGATGAATTGGAGGTATTTAGGATATTGTAGAATCTGAATACAGCTGTGGGAATGGATAGGATATCAGCTTGCATTTTAAGAAAATGTGCAGGTAAAATTCTGATGCTTTTGACAAGGCTGTTTAATTTAAGTCTCAGTTCTGGCAAAGTCATAAGAGAGGAAAATGTAGAGCAAAATAATTCCTTTGCATAAAGGAGGATTTAATGTAGAGCAGAAAATTATAGACCAATTGGTATCTCAGGAGTGATGGTAAAAGTACTGAAAAAGTTGTTAAAAAAGAGAATTCAGGAATGGGTGGATAAGAATATGATACTCTTATCCAACTTTTTATAATAGAGTGACTTCTTAGTTGGACAAAGGGAATGGCAACACAATGATATTGCTGGATTTTTCAAAGGCATTTGACAGTATACCAAATGGAATTCTGTTACACAAACTCCAGCAAAAGGGGATGGATATGAAACTAGTGAAAAGTGTGGCTGACGAACAAATACCAAAAAAAGATTACTGGTGTGCCGCAGGGCTCTGTGCTTGGACTACTGCTGCTTAATTTGTACATAAATGATATAGGAAATAATTTGAAGGGAACTATTCAGTTGTTTGGTGATATAATTCACCAAAGATGATATAGAGAGCTTGAAGGATGATTTAAATAGGCTGACAGTATGGGAAAAACATGGCTGTCAATTTAATGTGGAAAAGTGTAAAGTTATGCACTTTGGAATACGGAGATTGCAAGCTTTGAGGGAATTGTCATCATCATCATCAACAACCATGTGCTCAATGCCTGTAGGTGTCTGATGCCATCTTGATATGACTCTTCCATTGCATTCTGTTTTGTGCAAGATGACTCAATTTGTGTACAGGGTTTCTGCACCGTTTGAATGTCATTGCCCCATTCTCTGTTTGGCCTTCCTCTTCCTTCAGTCATCCCAAACAGCAGCTTTTTTAATTTCCTCTCATCATTCATTCTACATATATGGCCAAATAGATGTAGTTTCCTTTTGATTATTTTCTGGATCAGGTTTTCTTTTGGTTGTATTTGACTATATTATTATTATTATTATTATTATTATTATTATTATTATTATTTGACACCTCCAGGAAGTCCAAGTACTCATTGAGGGAGGGCATCCGCTGTACAACTCCATTTCCACCATTCAATCACCAACTGACCACAGCTACACTAATGCCATCTACCGCCAACCATCACTGGTATTTCCAAAGACAATCACAAGCATCCATGCCCACGGCAGGATTCAAACCCACAGCCTTTTAGCTGGAGAGCAGATATGCTATCCATTAGGCCAACCAGGGTAGCTGGTTGGCCGAGTGGATAGATATTTCATTGTTGTTTGCTTTCTGGGTCCAGGTTCTTTCAGATTCTCTCTGGAGTATCCAGGCCTCATATCCATAGAGCATGCTGCTGAAAGTTTCTGCAATAAGGTGTTTAAGCAGTTTAAGGTGTATCTTTATAGCTCGGCTCTTCCATATTTTGTCCATGGCTTTTAAGATAGCTGTTGCTCTGGCTATTATACTTCATATTTACAAATTTAGGAACACAAAACACATGTTGAAATGATTATTTTACTTATTATTAATAAAATAATAATTGACATTTTGACTCCTGTATTGAGGTCATCATCAGAAAAATACCCGTGTATATGAAAACAAGTTACATGTTCTTGTACTCTATAAAAGTAAATTGGATCTACACTCTTAATTGATCTTTTACTTAGCCTGACTTCTAGTGGTTAAAAAAAAAAAAAAAAAAAAAAAAAAAAAAAAAAAAAAAAAGCCACAATAAACCCTGCTAAAGTCCTCCCATACTAAGCTTTTCTTCTGAATTTGAACAGTTCAGGTTGCTATTGAATGTTAAAAAAAAAACAAAAAACTTCAAGTCTTCTTTGTATTGAGATTTTTCTTTGGCTTGTTCTGGTTGCTATAATGGTTGTAAATGGGGTCCTCTACATTCTTGGAATGGTTAGACCGTCATTTTTGTTCAGGTTAGGATTGTGTTTGAGCATTTCACATGCTTGTTTAAATTGTCTCTCGAACCAGGTTTTGGTGCGGTGTAGGGGCTTGGTACAGAATTGATTGGAAAGGTACCAAGCCCCCTACACTGCACCAAAACCTGGTTCGAGAGGAAATTTAAAGAAGCATGTGAAATGCTCAAACACAATCTTAACCTGAACGAAAATGACGGTCTAACCATTCCTAGAATGTAGAGGATCCCATTTGCAACCATTATAGCAACCAGAACAAGCCAAAGAAAAATCTCAATACAAAGAAGACTTGAAGTTTTTTGTTTTTTTTTTAACATTCAATAGCAACCTGAACTGTATAAGTCCTGAAGAAAAGCTTAGTACAGGAGGACTTTAGCAGGGTTTATTGTTGTTTTTTTTTACCACTAGAGGTCAGGCTAAGTAAAAGATCAATTAACAGCATAGATTCAATTTACCTTTATAGAGTGCAAGAGCATGTAGCTTGTTTTCATATACACGTGTATTTTTCTGATGATGACCTCAATACTTTTCCACATTAAATTGACAGCCATGTTTTTCCCATACTGTCAGCCTATTTAAATCATTGAAATGTCAATTGTTATTTCATTAATAATAAGTAAAATAATAATTTCAACACGTCTGTTTTGTGTCCCTAAATTCGTAAATATGAATGCTGATCATTGTATAATCTTAAAAGAAAGAGTCTGGCTATTATAATTTTTACCTCTTTTTTAGGGTCCAAGCCATGTGTCATGTGGCATCCAAGATATGTGAAGTGTTCCACATTTTAAAGTTGAAATCCTTCTTTGGTAACTTTGTTCAGTAACTCCTGTTGTCTAAATATCATTGTTTTAGTTTTTTTTTTTTTTTTTTTTTTTTTTTTTTTTTTTTTTTCAAAATTGACATTTAGTCCATATCTTTTTCCTTCTGTGTATAGTGTTTGCAGTGTCCGTTCCTTCTTTAATCGTATGTAGTGTTCTTCCCAGATGTGTGATGAAGATGATTGGTGATATTGGGTCCCCTTGCTTTGTGCCTTGACTAGTGGCAAACCAATCTCCAGTCACACCTGTTATCCTGACTGTTGCTTGTGCTTGGCTATTTAGATCTTTCAACAGGCAGATCAATTTATTGTCCACACTATAGGATTCCAAGACTACCCATGTTATGTTTTGATCATTATTATCAAAGGCTTTTTGGAAGTCCAGGAAACAGCAGCATATCTTTTTGTTCTTTCTTCGGGCTTTCTCTGCTATTAGTCTTAGTGCGAGTATTTGTTGCACTATACTTCGATCTTTTTGAAATCTGGCTTGCTCATCAGGAAGATGTGCCTCCATCCCTTCAGGTGTTCTGTAAGTATTTTCACCAGAACTTTGCCAAGATGATTCATTATTGCAAGGGTTCTGTAATTGGTGCATTCTAAAGCACTGTCTTCCTTGTGAAGAACACCAAGACTGATTTCTTCCACTTTTCAGGGGCATACCCTGATCTTCACATTTCATTACATAGCATATGCATTTCTTTTACAACCCATTCTCCTCCATATTTTAGCATCTTGCCTATTATGTTGTCATTATTATTATTACATCACACCTCCAGGGAGTCCAAAGACTCATCAAGGGAGGGCATCTACTCTAGAGCTCTTCGTCTCACTACTCCACCAACCTTCATCATCTAACACCAATGCCATCTACCACTAATACCACCACTAGTAATTTCACAAACAATCACAAACATCCATGCCTACGACAGGATTCAAACCCACAGCCTTTTGGCTGGAGAGCAGATATGATAACCACTCAGCCAACCTTGAGATGTTTTATAGCCTTGCCCACCTCCTCTTCCAAGATGTCATTTTCAAAGACCTCTGCTGGTGGAGAGATTGCTTTTAGTTCTTTGATTACTTCTGTTGCAGCATTATTTAGTTGATTTTTATATAGTTCGCTGCAGTATCTCGTCCATCTATGTATGATTTCAGTCTTGTCCATCAGTACTTTATCATCTTCATCTTTGAAACCTCCTGTTGATATTTCTTATAAATTTATAGTCCTCTCTAGTTTTGTGTTCTCCATAGTACTGTTCAGTATCTTTGCATTATCCTCCAGCAATTTGGCTTTATCAGATCTTGCTGCTTTCCATACTTCATTGCATTTCTGACAGTATAACTCATCTGCTGCCTCTGAAATATCTTTTTTAAGTTGTTCTCTTTTCTCTTGTACCAGTTTCAGGGTTTCCTGAGTTATCCATTTCTTGTTGATCTTCTCTCTTTCGGGAATTACTTCCTCTACCGCTTTTTTAGTGTAGTCAGTTGTTCTGCTCTTGTATTTATATTTTGTTTTTCACTTGTGGCCTTAAGCATAGTTTCCAGTAGGTCCTGATATGCTGTTCTTAACCTGTCTTCATTTAGTCTTAAGATGTCCTGGCTTTTTGGAACTTTCCTTTGTACTTCTGTTTCAGTTTTAGTCTTATATTCGCAGTCACTAAGCTGTGGTCCGAATCAATATCAGCTCCTTGGAATGATCTGCACTGTTGAACTGATGTTCTCCATTTCTGATCTATTAATATCAGGTCGATCACATTCCTGTGCCTGACATCAAAGGAGCAGCATGTCCATTTAGGGCAATCTTTTTGTTGGAACTTCATGTTGCAAATCATGGTGGCGGCATGCTGCAGGGCTCTGTGCTTGGACTACTGCTGTTTAATTTGTACATAAATGATATAGGAAATCGATGAAGTCAGAGATTTGGGGATAATCTACTACTATCCCCAAGTCAGAGATTTGGGGATAGTAGTAGATTGAGAGTTGAAGTTTCGAGAGCATATTGCTAAAATAGCCAGGATAGCGCATAGGATTACTTGGTTATTGAAGAAACATGCTAAAAAAGTAGAGATGAGGGATTTATCATTCTTTTTTATAAAGTCTTGATACAACCACATTTGGATTAATGTGCTCAAGTCTGGTCACCTGAGTTTCTTGGAGATGAAGTAATGGAGAGGATCCAGAGGTAAGTGAGCAAGATGGTGAATGGTAAGTGGAATGTTTCCTATAAGGATAGATGGAGGATTTGTGGATTGCAAAAGTTGGTTGATAAGTGAAAAGAGGAATATAAAATCCTTTAAGTTACTTAAAGCATTTTACAGAATTGCATGGGAAATGTTTCAACATGTTGCTAGAGGGGCAGAATGCAAAATCTCTGAAAGTTGGGCAAGAGTGTTGTTAGCAAGGACCAAATGTTAAAAAGATCAAATTTTTTGCTTGGAGAATGGTTCAGATCTTGCTGCTTTCCAGGATCATCTGATTCACAACTGACATGGAATGGGTTTCCCAAGTCAGTTGTGAGTGCTTTGGCTGATCATGGTTTTAAGGAAAGGTACAATAGATATTATGTTGATAGTTTGGATCTCCCATGATGAATCTTAGGACTCCATGGAGGTGCCCATGCAATTAATATATTATATCTTAAAAAAAAACTTTTTCTAAAAAAAAAATTTTTTTTTGTAGAAAAAAAAGTCTTTAACAATATATACTACAAAAAATTCAAGTTTCATTTTGCCATGTCTCTAAGAAAATTAACTTGATCGACCAGTAAAAAACAAATGATATCAATCATTTGCTTACTCGAATTAAAAAATGACTGAAATTTTACTCATCTTTAGTTCCATGCCTGTACTACCAAAATATCCATAATTTAGCCACTTCAACATGTCCTGTTGTGGACATAATGAGGCTTCCATCTTATCATTTGATTGGATCTAGCTTAGATGTCTACTTGACAAATTATAGTCTACCTTTTGCAATGGTAGATAGTAATTTATCTACTATAAATTAGATAAATTTATAGTAGATAAATTATCTACTATAAATAGATAAATATAGATGTATTTATCATGTCCATCATGGAATGAAAGTCAGAATGGATAGAGTCTGACCATTGCTAGTTTATCCACATTGTTCCTCCTATATGCAAATGACTTCACAAATACCTCCATTGCTATCCATAGTTTGGCTGATAATAGTACACTTAATTTCTCCTTCCCTTCATTTACCATACCTTGCAGTGTTAGAATATTCCAAGCTTCATGATCATTTTTCATGGTCATTTTTTCCCCTGGAATCTCACTTCACTTTCATTTATGTTTGATAATACCCAGATCCCCAGGCAATATCCAAGTTGAGTTCTTGAGCTAACTTACAATTCTAGCTTTTCACAAGCATGTCACATCTGCAGCCTTTTAATTCTCCAAAGAACTTAAAAGTTGCTGCTTAAACACTCTCAGCAATACAACTGCTAACCTTATACAAGTCCCAGTCCATCCCTCTCAGTGTGGGACTTATGTTCATGGTGAAGGGGATCCTTTCAATGATATATCTGGCCCTTTTCATTCTTACTCTGTTTCTATATTTCTCTTCTGATAATCTTTGTTTTAATTCTGTTGTTTGCTTTCCTGTTCTCCAGATTACCTTCACTGGGATCCAACCACTTTTTGCCATGCAATGCAACTTTGAGACATCTGGAGGGGGGGGGGGATTTGGATGGTGTGCATGAACTGTCAATTTGTTTAATGGTAATGATTCACAACACAAGAATAAGAAGAAAATAATTAATATTCATTTAACTTATTTGCTGATATTTCACTGGTATTATATCCATCATCTTTAGACACACTCCTAGATGGCTCAGCTAGTGTGCTTGCCTGCAAGGGTCAACCATAAGTGTAGTAAACCTCCTTCCCCCATAGTCAAGGGACCAAGCTCAAGGCTAGCTGCAGTGCTGTGGTAACCCTGACGTTCCACTTCCGGGTGCATTTATTGCTTGCCAGATATTGGTCATCTGTGTAGATTCATGGTAGGTCAGGATCTCTAGCACTGAACCAAAATCCTTTTGAGCATGAATTCTTCATTCTCATATTTTTCAGAATCCTTGCAAGGTCCAACCAAGTAAGCAACCATGGATATATATCTTTTGATAGCAA
This sequence comes from Typopeltis vanoorti, assembly GCF_054136105.1. Lineage (NCBI taxonomy): Eukaryota > Metazoa > Arthropoda > Arachnida > Uropygi > Thelyphonidae > Typopeltis > Typopeltis vanoorti. The sequence goes on along the minus strand of NC_143561.1, from coordinate 84,937,697 downwards.
AAATAAGAAACAGAAAATGCTTGATGCATATCTAAATGTACAATCATTTCTTATTATCCATGCAGTAGGTGAACTACCAATAAGTAACCCGTTGCTCTTCTTTACTCAGAAGGGTTTAGAAGAATTTGCAGGATTTCTCAAAACAATTAAAAAATCACATTTTGGTGAAAAACATAATTTAAGGTAATACTAATTACACTCTCAGGGGACCCTGGAACCCCTAGAGAGCATGTCCCCTGGGTGGCGGATAGGGGAGCCCACCATGTGTGTGTGTGTGTGTGTGTATATGGTGGGGTGGTCCAAATATACTGAATAAGGACTAATGGACCAACAGGGCCATAAGGGGCAATCATCTTGATTGTAAGGGAAGCGGCACTCCCATGGACCCCTAGCTGGATCTATCCTCTCTTTCTTCTACTTTGAGGAAGAGCCACTTACTTTAATCTTTCCTATAAGGCCTTATCAGCCAACTCTTCTTACTTTATGACCCTTATGCTATTAGAGTACTCGAGGGCTATGGGGTCTTTTCATTTCTGGCCTTACAACTATGCCCTCTCTATAAACCTTATTATATTTCTTCTATAATCTACTCTTTCCCTTTCAATATACCCTATTCCTCCTATGGGTTTAAATTCGGAAGAAGGCTAGTTCAGAAGCCTTAAGGTAGCAGCCCTACCACTGAACTATTCCATCATCAGGCTAGTCCCCTGACATGGAGAACATAATCCTACTTGTAAGCTGACAGAAGAAGATAATCGGATTGAATCTATGGGAAACAACCCTGGAATGGAAAAGGGAAAACGAAAATATAATTCACATAGCAAACTGGAATGTAAGAGGAATAGCATATAAAGAAATAGAATTAGACCCGTTATTAAATGAAAGAAATTTTAAAATAGCAGTAATCACTGAAACAAAAAAGAAATTAAAAGGAACTATGAGAACTGAAAATTTTAATGTGATATACAGTGGAGGCGACAGCAACCAAAGAGCACAAGCAGGAGTCATGATTTGGATTCATAACTCCCTTTCAAAACAGTTAAAACATTATAAATTATGGAATGAAAGAATAATAGAAGCTAGAATAAAAATAGATAGAGGCTATTTAACAATAATTGGTTTATATGCCCCAGAAGAAGGAAGAGGAACAGGATAATATTGATTTTTATAATCAGCTACAAAACATATATAATAAAATAAATAAAAATGATTACATAATTTTAGCAGGAGACTTAAATGCAAGAATTGGAAACACGAAAATTAATAATAATATAGGAATACATGGAGAACACACTCTAAACAGAAATGGTAAAAAATTGATTGACTTTGAAGTTTATAATAACCTAAAAATAATGAATTCCTTCTGTAAACATAAAGACATACATAAATATACTTGGGCAGCAAGAGGATGGAAATCAATATTAGATTAAATGAAAAGACATCAGAATTTTCACTAGATGTTAGAGTTCACAGAGGATATGAAATAAGCAGTGACCACTTCCTTGTTAAAATAAAATTAAGATTACCACCTAAATGGCTACAAGTAACAAGAACAGAAAGAAAAATTGAAACATTTGTTTATAAAACTAGACTATTGAATGATACAAATGTACAATATCTATATGAACAAAGAATTAACCAATATCTAGATAAAATAAAACAAAATGAAGAAATAGAAATAGAATGGCTTAATATAAAAATGATACTAAATGCAGCAGCAAATGAAAGCTTAGGAAAGACCAAAAAATTCAATAAAAGGAAAAAACTTTGTATAGTCTGTTTCATTTTTTAAATAGTACATAAATTCTGCTCTAGAAACCAGGGCCAGCCACTTCAGGCCTCAAAATAAGCAGGGCAGTAAATTTTCTCACATCAGGAGATGAAATTCATCTTTTACCTAAAGACAATCACAAACATCCATGTTACTGTGTAATTCATGCAACTTGTCAGATAGAGAGAGAGAGAGAGAGCATATTAACCAATTGGCCAGCCATGTCAGATTGTTTATGATAATGACCTCTCTGTCTCCCTTCTGAATAAAATAAAAGCAGTACCTACTTGTTCATATTATGCGATAGATATTAATCTATTTCCCAGCCATATTTCCACTGTTTATATATGTGATATTGAAGTAGCATGGAAGTTATTACTTTTCTTCCTTTCCTTCATGGATGCCTTGTTGGAAAATTGATCAGGCTGATTGGAATGACTTGCAGAATTTTATCCTGAGCCAAATGTATCAATGAAGTTGTGATGTATGTAACAAATTGTATTGTCCAGGCAGCAACAGCTGCAATTCCAAAAACATTATCTCAGTTTCCACCATACCTACAACTACAATGGAACTTCAGATGCCAAGCAAGAGGAAGGAGGGAAATATCAAGACAAAGCATATAGTGTATTTTGTACATAACCTATCACATTAAACCTGATGGGCTTTTTAAATGTGCTAAGGCCCAAGAAGGGAGACGAGTCACTGCCATCCACCTACCACCCCATCTCACTCACCTTAGTCCTGTCTAAACTAATGGAAAAATCATCAATTCCCAACTCCTACACTACCTTGAAGCTGCCTGTCTAATAGACAACCTCCAGTATGAATTCCGTCGCTACCGATCAACAGGAGATCTGCTCACATATGTCACCCATCTCTGGACAAATGCCATAAAGAAGTTTGGTGAATCTCAAGCAGTTGGACTTGATATCTCCAAGGCATTTGACCAGGTGTGGTACAAGGGCTTACTAAGCAAGCTGCCAGCTTTCTGTCTGGATGCACACTATGTGTGGTGGTGGATGGCTCCTTATCCTCTCACCATTCAACTAATGCCAGCGTTCCTCAAGGTTCTGTCCTCTCACTAACCCTCTTCCTACTATATATCAATGACCTACTTCAGCTTACCTCCAACCCAATACACAGTTTAGCAGATGAGAGCACATTGCACTCTTCCCTTTCTTTTGATAAATCTTACTCCACACAACTCACTTCATCTTACAGAATAGCAACCACCACTGCCCTGAATTCAGACCTCCAAGCCATCCTCCAATGGGATTCAGATAACCTAGTCAATTTCAATGCAAATAAAACCCAGTACTGTCTTATTTCTCATAAAAAAGAACCATTTTTTCCCAGTATTATTTTTGACAACACCAAATTTCCAGACAATCTAAGATTTCTCTTCTTGGAATTACCCCTCAAGCCTCTCCTGGCATAAACACATAACAACCATTGCATCCTCAGCTTCTAAAAAACTAGGATTTCTCTTTCACTCAAGACGTTACTTCACCCCTGAACAGCTGTTAACCTTATACAAATCACAAATCTGCCCAGCCATCGAATACTGACTTATTAATGACCCATCTCTTACCAATTCACTCCCTCCACTTTCACACAGAAGTTCGGTCTCTGCACTATGTGTTTTCTCCAAATATGTCCATGGAAAATGTTCATCCGAAATAGCATCAATAATTCCCCCACTTAGTACTAAGCTCATTGGAACACGTGCAGCTGCTGCTCAACATTCCTACACAGTGCACCTTGAAACCCACAGAACATGTTTCTTCTCTTCCTCCTTCATCCCTGCAACTGCTATACTATGGAACAGTCCTCCTCTTGATGTGTTCCCTAAGGAATACAATATACAGTCATTCAAATCCAATGTGAACAAGTACCTTCTTTCCCAACCCATACACTGTACTAACGTACTAGTTGATCTACAACCTCTCATGTATGGGCTCAACATAAAAAAAATAATCAAAAAAAGGCCAAAGCACATTGTGTTACACATCAAAAGAAATCTTGGAATCAGTATATATTATCTGTTAATGAAAATAAAAGAAAATTTTAAAAAAATAAAAAATATGCAAAAGTGTTATGGAATAAAATCCAGAAAATTAAGAAAAATTTATCTGACAGTTTCATATGTTAACAAATCCTCGGTACTTTAAATGCAAAACTTTTAAAAACTGTATAATTTTTACATCGATTGAGTAGATTAGATGAGTTGCATTGTATATTTAGATTTTATTATATGCGGTATAAAATGCTATTATGTGCTTTTGTTTTTCTTCTCAGTGTACCACCAATTGGGCAAACTGACAGAAATGATGATGATGAACTAAGATTTTTGGATGAAATGGATAGGTAAATAGATTTTTAGCAGTAGATACTGTGCATTTATCAACATTTTAATCACAAATAATAACTAAGAAATTGCAAATGAGTTATAATATTCCTGAATATATTATCATTGTCATAAATATGTCAGTGAGGTTTGTGTTTATTGCTTTCCTGAAAACAGAGCAGAATATACTTCCTTGTCATTTTTTGGCAGAAATTACCATCTAGAAAAGAGAGGTTATTGCTTCTATTGGATTCCAGGGTGAAGGAGATTTTCCGGCTCTTAAGGAAGGCAAAGATCTGGAATAATTTTCCTTGCTATGCAGATTACCATAAAAAATGTCATCTTTTAGACTAGAACCAAAGTTTTGTTATCTTTTTTCATAGCAATTAGCTAACGACTCGCATTGCTCATAAATAAACTAGTTCCTCCTACTAAAAGGAAAGTAATAGAGGAAGCTCCATAATCATTCCATTTGGCTGTGTCTGATTTATGAATTTGAAGTAAGTGATGTTGAGCAAATTACCAGGAAGTTTCACTATATCTGAAATAATTTTAGTCCATTACATTCTAAAGAATGTAATGGACTAAAATAAGAATGCACGTTTGGGCATTCTTGTACATTCTTTTTGATTTATGATGGCCTTCCAGAGAAAATACTATAAGAACTCTTCATGAAATAAAAGTTTTTAGTAGGAAAGAAAAAGCTATCTGTTTATGGCAGTAGAACAGTCCCTTTATAATGAATAAGGTGAAAAGTTAAATTTAATTAGGATTTTAATTGAAGGATATTAAGAGTTGAGTATGCAATTTAAAAGTTATGCAATTAAAAGTGGTGAACATGAGAGACAGTGATAACTGAGTGCAGAAAATACATTCAGATAATTGAAAAATGTAAAAACCAAGAACAAAAAAATTAACACTGAAAAGATGAGTTACAAAAATTTTGGATTTGAAAGAACTGAGAATAGAAACCTGTTATATAATATTAAGCAGGCAATGAACGTGAAGGTGCTGCCATTTTGTTAAAACGTCATCAGAACTAAAAAAAAAAATTGAAAACTAACTGTAGGCTAGCTGCATGGCTTTTTGTGAAACATAAAGGGGCTCGACAATCGTTAGGCCACATGCGGCCCAAACGTGCATTTTTGGCAGCCCATCAAAGGTTGACGTTACTTACATGGCATGCAGCCCATATGTTGAATTATTTAAATAATACATTTTATAATATGAATAATAAATTAAAAATAATTTCATACCTATGCTCTGTGATATCACTGTGCAACTTGGCGTGAGTGAGCCATGTGAGTCATCATGAGCAGGGTTAACAAAGGCGACTTCATCCGATGACAACTGAGATTTCGGTGCACTCTTGCAGTCATGTTCCCTGGTCCGTCTTTTAATATAATTCAATAACATCAACTATTATTTTCAGAGGATATATATTTGTTAAAAATAATTTCAAAAATAGTTCAAGAAAATGTAAAATTGCAGATGAAGGAAGAAGGTTTAATTTTGATTGGAACAGCAAGTACTTCTTTATTGAAAATGGGGATAAACCCCTTTGTCTTATTTGTCATAAAAGTGTTGCTGTTATGAAAGAATATAACATCAGACGTCGTTACAAGAATGTTGCACTTTATCTCGTAATCTCATACTTTAAGTCTTTCTGTGTTTTTTAAGATTGATATGATAAAAATTGATAACTTAAGTATTTTTTCACTCACTATTTTCTCTTAATTAAACACTTGCAGCCCTAATTATTAAAAATAAAAGTTGAATGTGGCCCACGAGTCTGAAAAGGTTGCTGACCCATGTTCTGGAATATTCGGAAATTGGGCTGGTTTGAGAGTACAGAGGAGTAATTTATTTTGTTTAATTGCCACGAGGGGGCTCTGTAAATAGGATGCATTTTTGAAAATTATAGAGACAACTACCATGTTTGAATAAAAACTTTAGTTTAATATAACTAAAATCTACATTCGACGTTTCAACCTTTATGTCAAGGTCATCTTCTGGAGCATACAACTATACACAGAAAACAGGCTACACTACAATCAAACTGGTTTGTTAAAGACACTGACCAACCACTACAACAATTGTTGGCCTGACCTCTGGTAGGAAAAAAAATATATATATACATCAATGCTAGAGTCCTATTATTAGTGTTATCTGTTGGTTGTAGAAATACATTGGGCACAATAACGAGTATCTATCTATATACATATATTAACATCATGTACACATTCCAGCCAGTTGGTATGGAATGGTTTCTAATACTAGCTGAGGATTGGCTAGAGTCCTGACTTATGTTGGATATTACATATTAGGTAGGCTGAATGTGTGCCGTTCAGATCCTTGGAATTTTCATGCCATCTTTGTTGTTGATATTTGGGTGGTTTATCAAGATTTCGCAGGATTCCTTAAATTTCCTTTCGTACCAGGTTTTTGTGCGGTGTAAAGAGCAGGCGCTTTTCCAGTTGATTTGGTGTAAGGTGTTGAGTGCGTGGTCTGAGAGGCCTGCTTCACCATAATGGTTATATTTAATGTGTCTAATGTGTTCTTTCTTGCATATAGGGATTGTCTGTCCTGTTTCACCAATGTACGGTAAGTTACAGGTGCAGCAAATGCAATAGACTCTAGGATGTGCTAATGGGAGGAGAGGATCCTTAGAGGAGTTGAATATGGTTTTAAGTTTAGTGGGTGGTTTAAAGGTGGCATTGAGGTTATAATGTTGTAGGAATCTGTTGATTTTTTCCGATAACCCTTTAATGTATGGGATGGCTATGGTTTTACTGTAATCTAGATTCATTTTTATTGTAGTTTTTTGGAGTATTTTATTAACAGTATTTTTATTATAGCCATTATTTATGAATGTGTCACTGATGATTTTTAGTTCTTGTTTCAGGGCTTGCTGGTTAGAGCAAATTGTTGTAGCTCTGTTTTTAAGGGTGTTAATGACTCTCCATATTTTTGTGATGGGTGGTGATATGAATTAGCATGTATGTATTGGCCAGTGTGTGTCGGTTTTCGGTAGACCATGAAGGATAGACTTCCTGAAGGAAGACGTGTGACTAGTGTGTCTAGGAACGGGAGCGAATTTTGGTTTTCGATTTCGATAGTAAATTGTATGCGTTCATGTTGTTTGTTCAGCTATTCCCCCCCCCTCCAATCGCTAACTTCTACATGGAAACCTTTGAGCAAAGGGATCTTGATTCCGCCATGCTAAGACCGACAGTCTGGCTTAGATACGTTGACGACGTGTTCGCGATCTGGCCACACAGGCGACAAACGCTAAACACATTCCTTAGCCACCTGAACAAACAACACGAACGCATACAATTTACCATCGAAATCGAAAACCAAAATTCGCTCCCGTTCCTAGACACACTAGTCACACGTCTTCCTTCAGGGTATCCTTCACGGTCTACCGAAAACCGACATACACTGGCCAATGCATACCACCACCCATCACAAAAATATGGAGTCATTAACACCCTTAAAAACACAGGTACAACAATTTGCTCTAACCAGCAAGCCTTGAAACAAGAACTAAAAATTATCAGCGACATATTCATAAATAATGGCTATAACAAAAATACTGTTAATAAAATACTCCATAAAACTACAATAAAAATGAATCTAGATTTAGTAAAACCATAGCCATCCCATACATTAAAGGGTTATCGGAAAAAATCAACAGAGTCCTACAATATTATAACCTCAATGCCACCTATAAACCACCCACTAAACTTAAAACCATATTCAACTCCTCTAAGGATCCTCTCCTCCCATTAGCACATCCTGGAGTCTATTGCATCTGCTGCACCTGTAACTTACCGTACATTGGTGAAACAGGACGGACAATCCCTATATGCAAGAAAGAACACATTAGACACATTAAATATAACCATTATGGTGAAGAGGCCTCTCAGACCACGCACTGAACACCTTACACCAAATCAACTGGAAAAGCACCTGCTCTTTACACCGCACAAAAACCTGGTATGAAAGGAAATTTAAGGAATCCTGTGAAATCCTGATAAATCACCCAAATATCAACAACAAAGATGGCATGAAAATTCCAAGGATCTGGACGGCACACATTCAGCCTACCTAATATGTAAGATCCAGCATAAGTCAGGACTCTAGCCAATCCTCAGCTAGTATTAGAAACTATTTCATACCAACTGGCTGGAATGTGTACATGATGTTAATATATGTATATAGATAGATACTTGTTGTTGTGCCCAATGTATTTCTACAACCAACAGATAACACTAATAACAGGACTCTAGCGTTGATGTATAATTTTTTTTCCCCACCAGAGGTCAGGCCAACAATTGTTGTAACAGTTGGTCAGCGTCTTTAACAAACCAGTTTGATTGTAGTGTAGCTTGTTTCCTGTGTATAGTTGTATGCTCCAGAAGATGACCTTGACATAAAGGACGAAATGTCGAATGTAGATTTTAGTTATATTAAACTAAAGTTTTTATTCAAACACGGTAGTTGTCTCCATAATTTTCAAAAATGCATTCAGATCACCGTGTAAGCCTAAAAGAAAAGCCGTAAATAGGATCTTTTTGTGTTTATGGCACATTGATTGTATTGCATGCATGGATATTTCAGGAGTGGAATTTTTGTTTTTTCTGGTATTTTTTTCTTTGTAATAGGAAGTAGATAGTTAGGTATGGGAATACTACAATCACGATAATGTTCAATTAAGTGAAACCTAATAGAAAGAATTTTGGACAAGTTAAGATACACAAATACACAAACCAGGCTATTCCCATATGTCCATAATTCCATACAAGCATTCCACAATGTTTCCCTTATCTAAGTTTATTGCGTTTCTAATAAAACCATTGTTAAAAAATTTATGATAAAAAATATTGATAAACTCTTCCAAAACATCAAGCAAACTACCATAGCACCCAGTAATATTCTTTCTTTTTTATATGCTTCATATTCATGTGCTAACATCGATGTGCCCAACACCCTTGACAGAGTCCACACCCTGTTTACATATGACCACACCTTATTGGAATGTACAAAATTATCTCCTACATTTAGTTTTGTACATCTTTCTCTCCCTAATAAGAGTAATAATCTCAGCAAATTACTTCAAATTTAATGAACAATTTTACGAACAAATTTTTGATCTTCCTGTGGTCAGAACATTAGCAGTAAACTCATTGAACTTTTTCTTCGCCATGTGGAAACATAATCCTTATTCCCCTTTCTATCAATTGGCATCTCTCGTTATAGTAGATATGTGGATGATGTTCTGTGCATTGGTAATACAAATGCCAAAGAACAGTTAGTATTAGTTCATTCTTTCAACACCTTTAGCCTCGAATTAAAGTTTGCTACACCTTTATATATAAAGAAAAGAAAACCATAAACTTCTACAAACATTGGAAATGTTTGCATTTCACCTCCTATCATCACCCTTACTCTTTCAAAAAATCTGTCATATTAACACAAGTCATTAACACCTACAAATATTCATCTTCTGTTACCGCTTAACACCAAGAAATTTTCATCTTAAGAGATCTTCAACTACACTATTCACTCAGTGTAGTTGAAGATCTCTTAAGATGAATAATTTCTTATTCATCCAAAATCACATACATATAAAGAAAAGAAAACCATAAACTTCTACAAACATTGGAAATGTTTGCATTTCACCTCCTATCATCACCCTTACTCTTTCAAAAAATCTGTCATATTAACACAAGTCATTAACATCTACAAATATTCATCTTCTGTTACCGCTTAACACCAAGAAATTATTCATCTTAAGAGATCTTCAACTACACTATTCACTCAGTCCAAAATCACATACCTTCTTTTTCTTCTTCTTCAACATCACATATAGCTTTAAAATTCTTATATATCCAAAACATTTATAAAGCTGAAATGAATATTCATATTACAGAATTGTTTTCACCACTAACATCAAACTACAAAATTTACTAAAGCATAAACCACAGTAACTCCTGACATGATATTATGCTATAATTTAGTTTAAAAGTTTAAGTGCTATTCAGGATACAACACCTGTTATATTGTAAATATCCTTGCATGCAATACAATAAGAACATATCCTTGAAATCAAAAAGATCACCATTTTCAATTTCCAAGAAAATGAATCCAAATTACGTTGTTTCTGAATTGCTAGCAATAAAAACCATCTAATGTGCCATAAACAGAAAAGGATCCTATTTACTGCCTCCCTCATGGCAATTAAACAAAAAAAACTTCTCATTACTTTACTATATATTTTCTAGTTACTGGCATATATTTTGTTTTTTCTTGGTTGATCTGCAGATGCGTTTACTTTGCCGCCTTTTCTAAACTCATAAAAGTTTTTGTCGTGTTTTGTGTCCTTCCTATAATATTGATATCATCTACATATGCCAGAATTTGTATTGCTTGTAGAAAATAGTCCCCCTTGTATTAATACCAGCATTTCTGAAATCCTTTCCAAGTACTATATTAAACAATAAGTGAGCTAAGGTATCCCCTTGTCAGACACTATTTTTTTATATGTATTGAATCAGTCAACATGTTCTGAATTTTAATCTAGCAATGGGTGTTTCTCATTGTAGCTTTAAATAAGGCAATAAGTTTCCATGGTGAAACCAGAACAGAAACAATGTTCTGGTTTGAAACAAGCTCATTTCCATTTCAGAGAGCCAAACAGAAGATTTTGCAGTTGAAATAATACCAATAATTGCTAAAATGGAAGCAGCTATTACAAAACGTAAGAACAATAAAACAATAATGATAATGATATAAGCTGAATTAATTAAAAATGCAGGTATAGAACATTTCAAGTAGTTGTTTTAACTTATTACCAAAATCTGGATTAATGAAACAATCCCAGATGAGTGGAATCTGAGCATCATATGCTCTGTCCATAAGAAAAGTGATGTAATGATCTGCTCTAATTAGAGAGGAATCACTGGTGAACATGAAAATGTTATTGTTGATTATTAATATGGATTCCACCAAGGAAGATCTAGAAATGACCAGATTTACATTATATGCCAAATACTTGAAGAATGCAATGAATTTGGAATTGAAACACACCATCTCTTCATAGATTTTAGAGCAGCATATGATAGTACAGACAGATCTAATTTATTTATTCCATTTCCTCATCCCCATAAAACTAGGTCAACAAATATGTGCATAGTAATTTAGATGTAGACACATATACCGTATATTCCAGCATACAAGTTGACCTGGCGTATAAGTCGATATTGGAATTTTTTGAGTATATTGAGTTTTTATAGTATACTCGTCGTATAAGTCGACTTGAAAAATTTCTTTAAAAATAAAAATTATGACAGTTTTTAAGTAAAATTTACTTAAAATGATATTTACTAGCCAAACAGTCTTTTAATGTGGGACATGTTCAAATCCCATTTAACGGAGAGCACAAAATCTTTATTAAGAGAGAATAATACCAATATGTCAGTGATTCCAAGTGGGTTAACTGAAGTCGTAAATGTTTGTATAAACAAGCCATTTAAAGATAGTTTACAAAAACAGTGGAATGCGTGGATGCAAGGAGAGAAAAGTTACACAAAAGGAGGACAAATGCGACATGCGTCTGTGGTAACTATGTGTGAATGGGTAGCGAAAGCATGGGATGAAATAAAACCAGATACAGTAATAAAATCTTTTAAAAAATGTGCTATATCTAACAAATTATATGGCTCGGAAGATGATTTTGTTTACAATGATGACGAAATTATTGCTAAATCTGATGGAGAAAACTATTACAATTTATATGACGATATACTGTAAGAAATTACAGAACCAGAGTACAATGAACTTTTCATACATTCAGATGGTGAAAATTAAAATTTTAATTATGTAGTAACCTACCTATTTTCTTTTGTAAATAAATAATTTTTTCTGTAAATAAATTTGATATAAGTTGAAATATTTTTACTTATTTACATTTTGTATATTGTTAATATATTTAACAGAGTAATATATTACTCTGTTAAATACGTACTAGTTTTTTCTTGGAAAGCAATCAATTTTTGACCCAGCGTATAAGTCGACCTAAAAAATTTAGTACTTTTTTTCAATCTGAAAAGTCGACTTATACGGCGGAATATACGGTAATATAAATGTGAGGGGTATGAGTGATTGGTCATCATCTATGTTATGACAAGATAAATAGATTTTATATTTATTGTGAGCTGATATTGTCTAATATTTAGTTTCAGTGTTACCATGTGATAGATGAGCGTAAAACACAGTGTTTGAATAAATTCTTAAGCAGTATTACCTTAAATTCACTGCTTCATGTTATCACTTGGGTACAAAATGGCAGTGAAAGGTAGGTTGTTGCTTGCATAAAACACAAATAAATAGTGTGGATTTTTCAAGAATGGTATGGTGCCGTGAATGTACTATGTATGCATGGGAAGATGCTACAGATGTGTTATGTGGAGAGCTTTCATAAGAGAAAGAAGCAAATGTGGGTGTGCAGGAGTGCATTATTCTGATGGATCACGAGTCTTGTATAAATCAGAATAGAGAACATGGTATTGTAACTAAAATGACTGTTTTGGAGGAAGATTATTATTATTATTATTATTATTATTAGACAACTCCAGAGAGTCCAAAGACTCATCGAGGGAGGACACCTGCTCTACAACTCTGTCTCCACCAACTGACCGCAACTACACCAACACCATCTACCACTGCCACCACTAGTATTTCCACAGACAATCAGAAACATCCAAGCCCATGGCGGGATTCAAACCTGCAGCCTCTTGGCTGGAGAGCAGATACACTAACCACTCGGCCAGTGCAGATACTAAGAAAGCGTGTGAAACTGATAGTGAAGAAAAGTGAGTGATATGGACATTAAAAAACAGTACAATTTACAGTAGGGTTGACAGCAAACAAGCTTGTGTGACTGATGATGAAGTAGCAAGACTGAATAATAATGAAAAAAGGATGCAAGGCTGAGTTGGTAAGAATGATGTAAGAGATGAAGCTGATGTGGATTGAAATGAAGAGAATTGTACATATATATATACATTTCTTTCTTAATCTTTCCCTCGTTTACCTTTACATATAACATAGCCGTTATATGAGGATAAGGTGGCTGGCCTTATGCCTCTCAGTGTATCCTATGTCTGTAGAAGAATTATGTTCTCAAGGCCAGATTGCCTGCTTGCAGGAGGAAAAATCCCAGATAAACTGGGGAGAAAAACCTTACAGTCCACGTCCCAAGATTGGCTAACTTAGCTCCGTCTGAGAAAGATCCTAAGCTCAGTGACGGGAATCAAACCCAAGACACTCTTTTTCCAGGCATATGGTTGCGAAGTGCATAGCCACTGAGCCAACCACACAGACATGTATGTATGTATATTGCCTGCCTATATATATATGTATATATATTTCTTAATCTTTCCCTCGTTTACCTTTACGTGTGAGAGTCTCTATTCCTTATAACCACAACCGTTATACGAAGATAAGGTGGTTGGCCCTATGCCTCCCAGTGTATCCTATGTCTGTAGAAGAATTATGTTCTCAAGACCAGTTTGCTTGCAGGAGGAAAAACCCCAGATAAACTGGGAAGAAAAACCCTGTAGTCCACACCCAAGACTGGCTGACTTAGCTCTGTCTGAGAAAGATCTTAAGCTCAATGACACTCTTTTCCCAGGCATATGGTTGTGAAGTGCATAGCCACTCGGCTAACCATGCAGACATGTGTGTGTGTGTGTAAAAGAGTAAAGAAGACTAAAACGAATGTTGTTAGTATAAAAGAGGCAGGGGCGAATGCTGGTCTTGAAATTTATACTTGCTCTTGTTATCATTCAGGGAATGAGAGGTGTGATTGAGTCTGATTAGCAGAATAATGAATTACTGACCATTAAAACTATGTACAGGTAATCCTCGTATAATGCAGATGTTAGGTTCCGCAGAAATGCCACGTTATATAAATCATGTTATGCGAGTCTCAGATCACATAGAAAAAGTAGGGTTATGTTCTGAAATCGTTTTTTTTTTTTAAATTATATAAACAACAATGACATATCCAACAAAAAATATATTTTTATTTAATTTAGGTAATTCATGTAAGTAAAGAAAACATGAAACAAATACATAGTATAAAAGTATAAAAATTACAAATTGTACTTAAACTTCATTGCACATAATGCATAAATGTTTTAGGCAAAATAAAATAGTGCATATTTTAATCTTTCATAGCACGAGGATTTGAGGATTGGTTAATAAACACTGGTTTTGTCATGTAATCACCTTATGCATTACTACAAAACGGTAGAGTAATTCTATCTTTGGAAACTTTGAATCCAGGAGCTGATCTTTCATTTTTCGAAATATAAGTGCGTTTTTGCACTTTTTCCAATATAACCTGGATTCATCCGCATCGAACACCTGGTCTGCACTATAAATGTTTATAAACTTTGAGAGTTTTTTTGTTTAATAAGATTTCCATCCATAGGAATTTTCTTTTGAGGTGCAATCTTCTATCGAAATAATTAGAGATTTCTCCATTTTGCCATTAGAATATCACGTACACGAGCACTTATTGACTCGGCAATAAACACTTTCTCGAATTTTATGTTCATTTTGTTTGATTGTTCGAATTGTTGATTTATTTAAATTCAAAGTCCCTGCAAAAACTCCTGGTTTTTCTCCATTTTTCAACCGATCCAAGATTTTGAATATTTTTCTTCGAGAGAAATTAATTTTGTTTTCAATGTTGGTTTTTCCCTTTCATTGCAGTTTGTGGCCATTACTATAAAAATAATTTTTTACACAAGAAAGCAAGCATTACATATTGTATGTAACTCACCAGAAAATAAAGTGCTCAGCTTGAGATGAACACAGTTATGATTTTTAATGCACTTTCCTGGCAGAAACAAGGACAATTTTTCAACAATAAACGTTTTATACGGTAAACAATTGAGGTACATGCATGCTAAAGGGTATTTCCCCTAATATAAATTCGCTACTTATAATTACATGCAGGATACAGGCAGACACAAATTTAACGAAGATAAAATTTGATTTTTAAGTCGCACGATGAAAAACATATGAAAAGATAAAGGGTTACTACAATTTGTAGACCGCTTTATATCGAAACCACGTTGTATAAGTACCGCGTTATATGAGTATGCATTACCTGTATTTAGAAATTTATGTACATTTAATCATACAAATACAACATTTATTTTACAAATGATATTCTATCTTTTTCAATTTAGCTATTTGAATACAAATTCTACTCTACAATTCTTCTTTATGAACTGGTCAATAACATCATCATAAAAAGTTGGTTGTAACTTAATTTTCCCAAGCAACATGCACACTTGTAAAGGCTGGCTGAAGCTCACTGGCTAGAGCTACTTTCACTGCGTATGGCCCGTGTTTAAGCAACAGGGTGAGATGACGTGGAGAGAGTGGAAATGTCTGTGCTCGCATGAAATCACAGTGCTGAAGTGAGGACCTGGATGCTCCCACAACCGAGCCAAGGTAGCTTGACCAGCGTCGGCCTTCGATACACAAAGCAAAGCTCAATTATTGCCTCGCAAGCTTAAAACGTCTTCTGTCTACAAAAATAAAAGCCTAAATGGAATGCTTATAAATGCATTCATTTATTAACAAATAAATATTACTTCTTTCTCAATTAATGAGCTTGCACAGCAAGCATGAAGATTAGAAAAGAAAATTAGCAAGCATGAAGAATGAAAAGAGGTAACAAAAGACTCACAAGTGATGTACAGGGATTTGATTATTAGAGTATAGTGAACAAGAAATGCACAAGGTTTGTTTTCCAGAAGGTAAAATAAATAGAATGATTGAGATATTAGATATGAAGAGTAAGCAAGCAAAAAGGCATGGTGGTAGTAATAATAGTGGTGGTGGGTGATGGGAGAATGACTGGGAACAAGGAGAATGTAAGACTGAATATCGGTAGTCAGTGTGTTGCCCAGGTATAAGACTGATGAGATGAGGTAGGGAGCAAGGATTATGAATGATAAGTTAGCAGAAATATGTGAAGATAAAGGAGTGCAATTTGTTAATGTGTGACATGAGTATGAAGAAAGAATTGAACTGTATAAAAGCAATGGACTACATTTGAATGGTTTTGGTGTGAGCATTTTGAGAGACTTCTGCTGGAAAGGAGAGTAAGAAAATGAGTATAGAGAATGAGAGAACAAGTGTGCAAGATAAACAGGAAAATATGGACACTCAGAGTGGACAGGGGAATGCAACATGAGAAAAGTCAGTGCTCAAAGAGTGTGAAAAAGTGTAAATAGAGAAGCAGGAATGGAATGGCTGGGATGTAAGAGGAACAGTTGGGTTAGAAGAGGATACCAGGATTGGTAATGAGAGAGAGAGGAATGGCTCAAGGAAGACATGGAAAACCCACATCTAATAAGTATATGCCAGTTAAACTTGTTATAGATCCAGAAACGACCTGTTATGTCTGTATGTGAATGCTAGAAGTATGAGAAACAAGGGAAACGAAATAGTTGCCTTGATTGATATCGTTCATCCAAAAATTGTTGAAATAAGTGAGACATGGTTGGATGAGGAGATAACATCCTGACAGGAATAGAGATGAAAGAGTAAGATGTTTATCATAAAGATAGAAAAAGAAAAAAGGGAGGTGAAGTGCTATTGATGATTTAAAAAAAAATAAAAAAAAAGGAGTTTGTCCATATCAGGTAGAGGTGCAAAGAGAAAATAGTGTGTGAGATAGAGATGAATAGAATGAAATACTTAGATATTGCTATAGTCCTGGCAACATGCAGGTTAGTGATGACTATGAAATGCATAAGCAAATGAGAATTACCTCAGATAGTATGTAAAAGAGACATGCAAGGATTGCAGGTCTTGAATTTGATCATTTCATCAGAGGATGTCATTATAAATGAGGTGTCAAATCTCCCTCCAGTTAGTAAGAGTGACCATGAAGTGATTACCTGCATAGTTGCCAGCCATGTGAAGATTTCGGTGAAGAAAGGGTATATGTGGTACTACAAAGCTGGTGATTATAAGGTGGAAATGCATGTTTGGAAATTATGGAGACAACTACCGTGTTTGAATAAAAACTTTAGTTTACTATTACTAAAATTTTACAATTTTTCCCCACCAGAGGTCAGGCCAACAATTGTGGTAGCGGTTAGTCAGTGTCTTTAACGAACCAGTATGATTGTAGTATAGCTTGTTTCCTGTGTATATTTGTACGCTCCAGAAGATGACCTCAACATAAAGGTCGAAACGTCGAATTGTAAAATTTTAGTAATAGTAAACTAAAGTTTTTATTCAAACACGGTAGTTGTCTCCATAATTTCCAAAAATGCATTCGGATCACCGTGCAAGCCTAAAAGAAAATATAAGGTGGAAAGGAGATCAGTGCTTCTTTGGTGCTATTTAAGAACTATCTATTAGGTTGTTGCAAATGAAATGGCTGTTGAATGACTGTCAGGTTTCTACTGGTTGCTGAAGAAAGCGAGCACTGAGGTATATGCAAATTTTTTGTCATGTGACAACATCACACGAGGGTGATGCAATTGTAGTATTTGTTTCGTTCAATGAGCATTAAACATTGAATACCACCGACATCAAGCCAATCATGGAACTCAGTCAATTAAGGTTGCCATACCTTTACGGGTTCAAATTGGGAAATTCTGCAGTGGCTACAGTAAAAAAACATCAATAAAGCATTCAGTGGAGGAACAACTAATGAGAGATCCACTTGCCGTTGGTTTGCAAAATTTTGCTCAGGAGATTTGAGGCTACAAAACGAACCCCGTGGCCATCGTCCTTCTTCCATTGATTTGAATGAATTAAAGGATTTAATCGAATCAGATCCACAACAAACTGTACAAGAGATCGCCCAGACACTAAATGTACACTTCTCAACTGTTTCACAGCACTTGGCAATAAAAGGAAAAGTAAGGAAGCTCGACAAGTGGGTGCCTCACGAACTCACTGATGAAAACAAAGCACGGCATTTGGAAGTGTGCTCTTCTCTCTTAAGAAGTAAAGAAGAAAGGTTCCTGCAACAAATTGTGACTGTGGATGAGAGGTGGACATTCTATGACAATCGTACACGTTCGTCGCAGTGGTTGGGAGTGAAAGACACTCCAGGAAGGACTCCAGAGGAAGGGCACCTCTGCATCCAATGAAGATGTTTACTGTATGGTGGTCTTCTGCTGGTGTTATTCACTACTTATTCCTTCCACAATGTGAAACGATAAATGTAGCTTGATATTGTACAGATATGCGGCAAATGCATGACAAATTGTGCCTTAAGCAACCAGCACTTTTGAATAGACATGGAGTAAAAAGGTGGCACACCGTTTGGCAGCTCCTATAGGAGGAGATGCCAAACGGAGGAAGGGCCAATGCTTCTGCCTGGTATCTCCACTTGGGCCTAGCTCCCACTGAAGAGACCTCAATAAAGGTTGAAACTAGTCTGGGTAGTGGCCCTTCCCTTAATGCATAACATTATACATATCCACGAGGAGATGTGTTTTGCATTATGGGAGATACTGAGATAGGAGTGCAACAAATTGTGACTGTGGATGAGAAGTGGATATTCTATGACAATCGTACACGTTCGTCGCGGTGGTTGGGAGTGAAAGACGCTCCAGGAAGGACTTAAGCAACCAGCACTTGTGAATAGACATGGAGTAAAAAGGTGGTGGCACACCGTTTGGCAGCTCCTATAGGAGGAGATGACCTTGCTAATGCTTGTGCCTGGTATCTCCACTTGGGCCTAGCTCCCACTGAAGAGACCTCAATAAAGGTTGAAACTAGTCTGGGTAGTGGCCCTTCCCTTAATGCATAACATTATACATATCCACAAGGAGATGTGTTTTGCATTATGGGAGATACTAAGATAGGAGTGTTGGTAGCTTGCTCCACCTTTGCAAGGAGTTGCACCACTTTACCCCAGTCCTGAAGATACTTTCAGGCGCAAACTTTGTTTGCACACACTTGGATAAAGGATTAAACTAAATTTATTATGGAGTCCTATTGCTTCACGATAACGCCCAACCACATACGGCAGTGTCAACCATACAGCAAATCAACAATTTGGGATACAAAATTGTGCCTCATCCTCCATACTCTCCTGACATTTCCCCAACAGATTACCATTTTTTCCGGCACTTGAACCATTTTTTGTCCAAGAAATGCTTTACCAATGACGCATCAATTTATCAGGCAGTGGAGGACTTAATGACTTCCAGAGACACTGATTTTTACAAATGTGGTATAAATGACCTTGCCACACATTGGCAACAATGCATTGATACTGCTGAAGGTTACTTTGATTAAACAGGTATTCTTCTTCTTTTTATTCTCTTCTTTTTCATTCGTCCTTAAAATCAGCCATTTCATTTGCAACAACCCAATAATAGAAGCAATGTCTAAATGTATTCAAAGGGCCAGAAGTTTTGAAGAAGGTAGGTGTGAAATGAATACATGAAGAGAGAGATTAAGCATGCAATACAGAGATAAAAAAGGCATTATACAAGCAACATAACATGAGTGGTATAATTCTATAATGAGTACAAAGAACAGGCAAGGAGGGTGATTAGGATGGTAAAGATAGCATAAGTGTAGTATAAGCAACAGTTAGCTAAAGAAGCCACAAAAAAAAAATCTAGGGAGGTCTTTTGATATATAGCCAGCAAAAAAAAAAAAAAAAATTGGTAGGATGACATTGATTGGAAACTGCTGCAGAGTATATAGCTGAGATATTTAATGAGTAGTTTATAAAGGTCTTTCAGTCTTGTGAATGTGACATATGCAGAGTTTGAGAGTAGTGGATGGGGAGGAGAAGGAACTGTAAATGGACAAGAGGTATATGTGGATTTCAGTAAACTAGATATTAATAAACTGGGGAGTTGATGATATATCATGATGTATTTTAAAGGAATGTGCCAGGGAGGTGACATCTGCCTTGGTATATTTGTTTAATATGAGTCTTACATTAGGTCAAGCTCCAGTGGAGTGGTAAGAAGACAGGACTGTCTTCTTTCCACTCCATATTTCCAGTTCCATCTATTATCATTAACATACAATTAAAATAGTAATGATGATAATACAAAATGCATGTGGCATTCCACCAACCTGTGTGTCAGATGTTGTGGTTACAGTGTTGGAGAGGGTAGTGAGAACCAGGATCCGAATTGAGTTGACAACAGTGGTATTATCTTTGATGGACAGCACTTATTTGTTGAAGGGAGGTCATGTGTTAGTAATCTACTTACTACAGTAAGGTAACAGCTGCATTGGACAAGGGAGATGGATACACAGTAGTGTACTTAGATTTTACCAAGGATTTTGGTAAATTACCACGTGATAAGTTGATACTCAAACTAGAGCAAGTAGAGTTGGATATTAAATTAATGTATTGGATTGAAGATTGGCCTGTCTGATAGGTGTCAACAAATTGTGTATAGGGGAGCAATATCCCAGAAGAGGAAAGTCACTAGTGGTGTGCCTCAGGGGTCTGTTTTAGGGCCATTGCTGTTTAACCTATATGTGAATGATATTGGGAAAAACTTGAATGGGGGTATTCAGTTGTTTGCAGATTATGCAAAGTTGGGATGAACTATGAGGAGTAGAGCAGATATTCTGGCCTTAGAAGAAGAGTAGGCTGAATTAATGGGCACAGGAATGGGGATAACAGTTCAGTGTTGTGAAATGTAAGTTTTAAAATTTGTAAAACAATGATGGGATGTAGAATTTACCTCTTGGTGGGGATATATTGTTGGAGGTGGAGGAAATGAGATGCCTTGGGGTGATGGTGGATAAGGTCTAAAATTTAGAAGACACATTGCCAAAATTGTTAGGACAACACAACTAATTCTGGCAATGATGCAGAGGACACTGACTTGTATAAGTAAGGAGATTCTGGTTTCATTGTATAAGGCTTTGATTAGGCCACATATGGACAGCTGTTCACAGATTTGCTCACTTGGTTTTCTAAAGGATGGAGAAATATTGGATAGGGACCAGAGGTGATTGACTAGAGTAGTTTCTAATCTCTGGAGTGTCAAGTATGAAGAAAGGTTAAGAAGATTTACAGAATCTAGTGGATAGAAGGAAAGCAGTGATATGATAGACATACAAATTAGTAAGAGGTTGTTATAAGATTAACATTGAAGAGGGTTTTCATAAAATGGGGGAGAACAAGAGGTCATCTCTGAAACTGTATAAGGAGGGTGTAAGCAAGGGAGTGAGAAGCAGGGTTTTTGCATGGAGATTTGTGAATGATTAGAAGGCATTGTCTAAGAGTATGGTGTCTACAAAGAATTTGAATTTATTTAAGGCATGGTATAATGAGCTGTATGTATGGCAGAGGGACCTCCCACAATGAGTCTTTGACTATGGGGATCTTAGGATAATAATAATAATAAATAAATGTTTAGAAGTATCAAAGGCTTATAAAGAGGAATAATAACTTTCTTATCTCTACTTGTTAATGTCTCTTGAAACCTTGTTTTCTTCAGCATCCAAGTGATCCTTTAAGCTGTGTTGCCCACTTTTTTGCAATATGCCCTCTAAATTTGAACCTCATGTTCACCATCACCCCCAAATCCCTATCACCAGTTTCTTGTAGTATGATCTCAGTAATGTAATATACAATCTGACCATTATCCTTTACATATGCTGTCAGTATGTTTAAATTATTCTACAAAATCTCTCCATCACCTTAATTATTGCCTTGCACAGTTTAGCATCATCAGCAAACATCTGGATATCACCTCTTCAGGTCATACCTGATATCATTAATGTACAAGTTAAACCACAGTACCCTAAATGCAAGGTCCTTTCCTTTCAAATTTCAAAATCTTACACTTAGCAACATCGAACTGTAAGGCTGCAGCATCTGCTCCACTCCTCATGGTTCTCCCCAGGTCGGTGTCATCTGCAAGTAACTGCATATTTCCAGTTCCATCTATTATCATTAACATACAATTAAAATAGTAATGATGATAATACAAAATTCATGTGGCATGCCATTAATGACTTTCCTCATTCAGTCTATCTCCAAATCAACCCAATTATGTTTTAATTTTAAAATAATTATATCTGTATTGAGATTAGATAAATGTTTCTTTTGGCTTTTCATTTATTTCCAGTAAAGAAGATAAGAAAGATTCTATAGCCGAACCCCTGTATTCACTAATTGGTGAAATATTTGAATTGAAAGGTGTTGTCAACTGGCTTAGAAGAACGCTTATTATCTTTGTCCAGCTTGCATATGGAAAGACAATTAACAGGTAAGTAAATAGTAGTTACCATTTTGATTTTAACTTAATTTGTTAATGTTGATTAATCCTTTGATCGTTAAGTTCCAGTTTCAGGTACTTTACTCCAAGTTTTTTTTTTTTTTTTGTAGAATTTCAAGACTTCATGTTTAATTGGGTATAAAAAGTATTTATTACAGTTTTTATACAATGTCAATGTTTTACTAAAAAAAGAATATTTAACTAATAAATGATTTTTATACATGTAACAATAACTATAATAACCTACAAGCGGTAACATTTCTTCAGAAGTTTCAAATAGTATGATAGATTTTGAAGCATGGTGAAGCACACAACCACCCTACCTGGCAATCAGGCCACCACATACTTCACATTTCTTTGCAAACCTTCTTTCCTAAAACTGATCTTGTGCAACAAATGGCACATTTTCTTCATGGCTCTGCTTGCTTTGTAGTAGGGGTATATATTCTGGTTCCTGTCAGTCTGATTGGGTTCCTTCCTTTAGCTGGTCTTCTGACTTTCTTGTTAGCTCTTGGAGTGTGGTAGGTTTCAATGTGTCATGAGATCCAGCCTAAAAGCTATGTGATCACGCTTACAACCTAACTTTGTGTAGTACAAAAGCATTGTACACAGAGATATGTAAAATGTGTCTGAATATTTTTACATAGTATCTCTGTTTGTTCCATGTAGCAAGATAATATGAAAGCCAGTCTAAATGATCAACACCTCCCATGGTGTTGTTGTACTGTAATACCACAGCTGGTTTTTTCACTATTCCTCTCCTTGTCTCTACTTCCTCCATTTTGTTCCCATAGATGGTGCTCACCATAGTTACATCTTTCTAGTTTTTCCATTTCATGGCAACAATCTTTCCATGTTGAAAGACACAAATTTCTCCTTTCTTCAAGTTGAGTTCTTCAGGTATTTTATTTTCAGTACATCTTTGCAGTCCCATAAACATCAGTTTTTTGGTAACTAAGTGGTCTGCGAGCTCGGAACTGTTGAAACAATTATCTAAGGTAATGTAGTTCAGCAGAAAAGCTAAGGTAAACAATTCATGTACCAAAAGCGGCATTAGGCAATAAACTGCATACCTGAGTGCCTTTACCTGCACAAATTATCAGTTCATATACATAGCCGCTGGATGATTCACAAAGTTCCAAGCATTTCAAACCAAAACAAGAGTGTTTCAGCAGCATGCACTGTTTCTGACCAAATTGGCCTTTGTGTAAAATAAGGCTTTCATTCACACAAATATCTTGTTATGGTGTATAAACTTCCTGGAACTTCTTTTTTGAGAGAGTTAAAAAAAAAGCCTATTTTTTTTTAGCTTTGGTTTGGGATAATCAGAATCTTTGTTGGCAAAGTGTAAAAATTTCATTATTAAGGAATACCTACATTTAGACATCACTTCTGAAAAAAATGGTATCTTGATCATCCTTTTTTTAGACCAATACTATTTTATTTCTGATTTCTGAACTATGCTTTGAAGCAGTAATAGTGCTAAAAACACCTTCATTTCATTGCTGTCTTTCTAGCAAAAACAATGAGAAAAACTCTTAAAGATTGTAGCAGCAATGAACTGCATAGCAGAGCATCTGCCACATAAACAATGTGGCAGATGTCCTGCACTTCTGCAAACCCGATGTCGAAGCCATTTTTTTTACGCCACGTGCGTCTTTCAACATACTTTCATTTCTAGCAAAGTAAACAAATTTCTTTTCTCACAGGGACCAATCGCCCTGTATGTATAAGCAAGAAAACTAAATCATAAATTCATCTAGTGCTGTTATAATGATTATAAAACAGAAAAAGTTTACAGAAATGTGCTCAGAGCATTAGTAATGCTACCAATGAATTATGGAAATGCACTCACAGCGTTAGTAATGCTAAAGAAACTAACGCTGTGAGTATATAATGCTAAGCATATTCAATGAATATGCTCAGCATGCATGTAACGGTTAAAGGATTAATGAAAATTCTGTATTTGTGTATGAGATTTTGAAATAAAAACACCTGTACTCAAATCCCTTCTCTGAGGAGAATTTCATAAATAGATCTGTGTGAGGGTAGGACCCATTCACCAATTTAGGTGAAAGCGTCTGTATATTTTCTCTAAGAAATCTGATTTGTATTCTCATAGCCATGCAAATTAGTTTAAGGGTACACAAATTTATATAAAATATGTCCACAGCTGCTTCAATTAATTAGCTAAAAATAGTAAATTCAAAATTTAGTTTTAAAATGGCACCGAAAATTCACAAGAAACATAATGCTAAGAAGAGTAGCGAAGTTGAGAATAAGAAGGCTTGCTCCACTAAGGAGGATACTGAAAATATTGAGGAGGTTATTAAAAATGAATTAACCTCCAAAATAGCAAAGTTAAAGCAGGTTATTAGAGAGACAACACAGGAATTACAGAAAGTCAAGCAGTGGTTGAATGAACATAGGAATGAAAAGAAAATTACACAGCGGAGTAAGAAACAACAAAGCAGTTAGTAAATAAAGAAAATCAGATAAGTAATGGAGATTGTAAAATGAAGGATATTATTTAGTATGGTGACACTATCATAAAACATACTGTTGATGAGCAGGTTATAACTTCAAGTTTTCTCAGAGCAAAAATGAAAAACATAGCCTATACAATTGAAAAACAGAAAAGAAACATAAACAAGATCATAATTGTAGTAGGTACTAATGAATTAACTAGCAATAAGATCAGTATGAGAGAGGATATGAAAGAGTTGTTGAAAGAAGCGAAGGTGAAGAGTGAGAAAATGAAAATTGTAAATATATTACCTCAATATGATAAAAAATAAATTATGAAGAAGTCTATGATGGCAAACAATTTGATGCTTAGGCTCACAAATCTTGTACAAGATAAGATTTGTATGAGAGGGGATGGCCTACACTTGAATGTGTTTGCTATCTACACTTGAATGTGTCTTGAAAAACTAAGAACTGCTATGAGACCTAACACAGAGAGTCGGGGAAAAGAAATTATAATGGGAACAATGGTGAGAATATGTAAGAGGACAATGTTATGTAACTGTGTTAATGACAGGAATGGGCATTATCGTGGAAATTATTACAAAGAGAGAAAGATTTTGATTGTGTTCATTCCATTCGGACCTATCAAGCATGTGCAAAGATTCTACATATATAAGGCACTAGAGAAGAACAGAGATCTGCAAGTTTCTGACTGTCACACAGATAACGGACAATAGTATACAAAAGAACAACCAGGTAGATTATTATATCTATACACAAATTCCAGGAGTATCAGAAACAAAGGGGTAGAGTTTGTTGCCTTGATTGTGACCTCATATTGTAGTCATTAGTGAGACCTAGCTGTCACAATCAGACATACTAACTGGTATTGAGTGTAAAGGGTACAGTATTTTTAGGAAGGATAGACAGGAGAGGAGAGGGTGTGCTACTGATGATATCAGATGACTTGAATCTAGTTAGTATTGAGACCTTCTTGTGGCAGTAAGTTTGAAGCCATCTGGTATGAGGTGTGGAAAATCTAACAACATCAAATACATAGTGGAGTGTTGTTACAGACCTGGTGGATCAGTTGCTAGTGATGAAGAAATGCATCTAGTTAAACTACTAGTAAGTTTTTCATGTGGCAGTGAGTTTGAAGCCATCTGGTATGAGGTGGAAAACCTAACAACATCAAATACATAGTGGAGTGTTGTTACAGACCTGATGGATCATTTGCTAGTGATGAAGAAATGCATCAATAGAGACAATGAGTGCAAAAAGAGTAACTATAATGGGGGACTTCAATTATTCAAACATTGATTGGATAGCAGTAAAATCTCATATGAAGAATGAAACTGAATTATTCGCCTGTTGTGAGATAACTTCAAGAAGCATGTGACAGACAGAACTTGAGGCCAAAGAGATTTGATTATAGTGTCAGAGGGTGTTTCAGTTAAAGACGTAACTATTCTGCCTCCAGTTGGTGACAGCGATCATACGTTACTCACTTGGAAAGTGACTAAGTTTATACATTGATACAATGTTCATTTCCGGAAAGATTATATGCTGAAGTAGGAAATTATGACCAACTGAGGAGTATACAGAGTTCTGTGCAATGGTATCCATTGCTGGATGGAAATAATATTGACAGTTCATGGCAAGCATTTTAAAAATACTTAAATGATGCAATATCAGAATGTGTCCCGAGACTTCAAAGAATAAGTAGGATAGGAGTCAATGGATGTGGAAGGAATACCGTATGCTTAAGGATGGTGATTCTTGTAGACAAGCTTATACGTTGGTTATGCATTACCAAATCACTTAACGAATAGACAACGTAGATAAGAATATAAATTAAATTACTTTAATAAATATTTCTGATATTTTGGTAATGTCACGTTGCCATCTTCAAAAGGAACTTACAATAAAGGCACGTGCATGTAGGCACTACAGTAACTGAGAATGAAGTGTTGAAGCTATTGTTCTCCTAAAAGTCCTGATGGTGCCCCCTAGTAGGTTAATTAGATGTTCTTGGCCGTTCGGCTGAAGGTCTGCTGATGTAAGCCTCCCAAATTTGGGGCAGTCTCATACAACCAAATTTGTTGAGGTTTGGAGAGTTTCTTAGGGCTGAGGCTGATTCCATAAATAGTCTTTCGAATTTGTATTTGCTACGGTGTATTACTGTAGCTTTCTTCCACCGTATTCTGTGGCGTGTATCCAGAGCATGGTCTGCAAGACCAGAATGGCTGTACTTGTGAAAACAGATGTAGTCCTTGTGTTCCGAAATTCTGATATTCGCTGTCCTGCCTGTTTGGCCAGAGTAAGACAGTTTACAGCTGCAAGGGACCTGGTATATACCAGGTAGGTCTAGGAGAAGTGGTTGGTCTTTAGTGGAGCGGATAAGGGATGCCAATTTTCTGTATGGTCTGTAACAGGAGGTCAGGTCATGTTTTTTTAAGATTTTGGTAATTTTTTCCGAGGTGCCTCGGATGTAGGGAATGGTAATGGATTTAGAGTAATTCTTGTTGTGGAGGGGGGGTGTTGTGGTTTGTAGGTTTCAATATTTTTTTTTTGGGGGGGGGAGGGTAGCCATTGGCTGAGAAAGTGTTGAGGATGTGATTTAGTTCAATGTTTAGGGCCATGTCATTAGAACAGATTAGTTTAGCTCTGTTGTATAGTGTTTTCACCACTCCATATTATTGTGGAGGGGGGGGGGGATTGTTGGTGAATGTACCTGCCTGTATGGGTGGGTTTTCTATAAACTGAGAAAACCAAGGTTCCATCAGGCTGGTAGGTGACTAGTGTATCTAGGAAAGGGAGGCTGTTGTTTTCCTCTTTTTCCAGGGCGAACTTGATTCTGGGGTGTTGGTTGTTTAAGTGTGTTAAGAAGGAGAGGAGGAGCGTATCAGAGCCATGTGGCCAAATAGCGAACACATCATCAATGTAGCGAAGCCATATGGTTGGTTTTTGTGGGGTAGAGGCTAAGGCTTTTTCTTCAAAGGTCTCCATAAAGAAATTGGCCAAGGGTGGGGAGAGAGGTGAACCCATGGCTGTCTCCTCTGTTTGTTTGTAGAATTTTCCCTGCCAAACAAAATAGCCTGAGTTCATTGTGAACTGAAATAGGGCTGAGATATTGGGAGAAAATTTAGCTTGGATTAGCTCTAAAGTTTCCTTGAGTGGGATATGTGAATAAGGAGGAGACGTCAAAGCTGGCCATTATGTCAGTATGTTGGAGTGTAAGGTTTTCTATGCTAGCTTTGAAGTGGGCTGAGTTTTTTATGTGTGATGGTGTGTTGCCAGTATAGTGTGTGAGCACTTTGGCCAAATGTTTAGCTAATTTGTATGTGGGGGGGGGGGGGGAATCAATGCCATCCACTATGGGACATAATGGCACATTTTGTTTATGCATTTTTGGGAGTCCATGAATATGAGGGGGGGGGGGTATAGAGTTAAACGGCTTTAGTCTGTTGGTAACTTCTCCAGGCCAAGACGTGACTTTCTTAAGGAGCTTGTGAAGTTTTCTAATTTGTGAGTTGGTGGGATTGTATTCGATAGGGAGGTAAGTAGCCCAATCTAATAGAAGAGCATTAAGCTTACCTGTGTAGTCCTTTTGGTTAAGTACTACAGTTGCATTTCCCTTATCCGCTTTGGTGATAACTATTTCTTTATTATTCCTCATTTCCTGCAGAGCTTTATATTCCTTGTTGGATATGTTGGTTTTTGGTGTTGGTGATTTGATTTAGAAGGCGGCAGATTCTGTGTTCGATCTGGATCATAATATCCTCACTAGGTATTTTTCTGAGAGCAACGGCGAAGTTGTGGCCACGTGAAAGCGCGTTGAGTGCTTCAGGCTTCAGGGTGACTGAAGAAAGGTTGATTACGGTGTTGGTAGGAAGTTTTGGATTGACGGTCAAGTTCTTTTTTAATTTTTCGAATTTTTTCATCTGTCGACCTCGTATTTTTTCAAATTCTTTGTCTGCACCGGTACACGAGATGTCATGTAAAATTGACCAAAGCTCTTCTTCAAAAGCACGAATAGCTTTGTTAATGTCTGCTAAGAGAAACCGTGTGGCGGCGATTTGTTCCCGAAGCATAGCGTAGCTGACATGGTTGTAGATACGGAGAGCTTTTTGTGAAACAAAACGGTTGTTATATTTGTTGTGTTGTTCTTTATGTTCTATCTTAAATCCTTATCGTACTAATTAAGCCTGAAATCTCTAACTTATCTCTCAGGGCTGCTTCTCTATTCGGAACTTTGACAAAATTTATTTATTTTAGCTGCGCCAGCCAGAGTCCTAGTACAGAAGAATTCTTGTACAAAGAAACTTTCCCAGAGTTTAAGTATTACCTAATCTTATTAAAGAATTAAGTGCCTATAGAAACTTCAACATTTCAGTCATGGCCTAAACTTTCTAAACTTTCTTTAATTTCCCCTTATTCACAGGTTCAAACTTTAGTGAGTGATAATTTCAATCTCATGCTCAGACAAACTCAGACTTACATAGAAAAAACATGTTTATTAATTAACAGAAATTCATACAATAAACTTTTACATATCAAGGTATGTCATATCAGAATTCTAATTCACTAGCTGAGCTATAATGTTCATTAATTAATTATCTAAACACTCTAATTTTACACCTATAGATTAAGTAAGCACATATTTATCATGAAATAGTAATTCAGAATTCTAAGTAAAACTTGCTAACAAAGATCAGTTTACATTCAACTAAGTGTTGCATACGCTCAGGCTTTCAGACTACTAGTCCAATATAATTAAATTAACGCGTTACTGAGCACAAAAGTCACTTAAAAGTTCTCTTTCTTCTCAAATTAGAAATCTGTTCTTCTCTCTTTGCCCCCAATACTAATCGTTACAAGAATAAGGAATTTACTGTACTTTACCAGTGTCCAGAGGATATCGCGCTTCTTTTCGCCCGTCCTTTGTTGTCAGATGCCTTTCTGCTTTATCGAGTCACGTCCACATGGAGATTTTGCTGATCAACACAAATCGCCATTCCTTGCACTTTGCCGCATATACGCTCGTCTACTGGATCGATATCATCATCTCGGCCGTCCTTTTTGAGGAACTTATTCCACTGTTTCACATCAGTAAACTTTTACCAATGGCCCTAGTTGGTGTCTGTTGTCAGCTCACGTATAGCATGCCCAACTCCTTCAGCTAGCAACTGGGAAGGAGAATACTTCCGGCGCCGTCGATCGGTCAACACACTCTGCTGCTTGTCCACACGAGAAAACAGGAACAGAAAAAACAGGGGGGAGGGGTCAAACCCGAGTGAACACACTTTTTATTCTCCTTTTTAGCGCCCTCTTTTCATAATGGAGGATCTCTCACTGTGCTCTCCTATTCGCCCCTACGCGATTGCATCACACTTCTGCTCCTTGAAGAGCGCTCGTTTTGCCGAACACGAGTTCGGCTCGCCTTCCATGAACGCTTCCGTTGCGCCGTGACGTCATCGTAGGCAGTTAGCTAGCAACCTTTGAACCTTTGTTTGCACTTAGATTTACATTCTTATACAGTATAATTTAGACATCAATAATTTTAACAATATAATGCTATTTTGACATACAATTTTCTCCTCGACTTTACTTCTTTCTAAGGTAATTGTAACAGGTTTTCTTTTATATTTTTCTTACTTAACTAATAGTGCAAACATTTCTAGCTCAGAATTTTTGTTTCTTGTTAAATTTTGAATGAATGACTTTTTGTTGAAAGAGTCCCCATTCAAGATCTAACACAGTGCTTGAATTTTACACAATTCAGGATTACCTGATTATCCCTGCAGCATTTTAGGAAAGTTAGACGATTTAATTGTCTAGACAACTTCATTTTACCGTATTGATGATTCATTTTACCGTCATCCACGGAGATGATCGCATCTCCGTGGATGATGGTGATTCTTGTAGACAGGCTGATATGTTTGTTATGCATTACTAAATCACTTAAGGAATAGACAACGTAGATAAAAATATAAATTAAATTACACTTTAATAAATATTTCCGATATTTCGGCAACATCACATTGCCATCTTCGAACTTACAAAAAAGGCACGTGCACATAGGCACTACAACACAGTAACTGAGAATGAAATGATGAAGCTATTGTTTCCTAAAAGTCCTGATAGTGCAAAGTAGGTGTTCTTGGCCGTTGGGCTGAGGCTGATTCCAGAAACATGACATGACCAACAGGAGGTCGTCATGTTTTTTTAAGATTTTGGTAATTTTTTCCGAGGTGCTAAACAGGGCTAAACTAATCTGTTCTAACGACATGGCCCTAAACACTGAACAAAATCAAATCCTCAACACTTTCTCAGCTAATGGCTATCTCCCTCCGCCCCCCCAAAAAAAATCCAAAAACAAAAAGATATTGAAACCTACAAACCACAACCCCCCCCCCCCACAACAAGGATTACTTTAAATCCATCACCATTCCCTACATCCGAGGCACCTCAGAAAAAAATTACCAAAATCTTAAAAAAACACGACTTGACCTCCTGTTACAGACCATACAGAAAATTGGCATCCCTTATCTGCTCCAACCACTTGCCTAGACCTACCTGGTGTATACCAGGTCCCTTGCAGCTGGAATTTACTGTACTTTACCAGTGTCCTGAGAGGATATCAACATTTTGCTAAAAGCTATCAACCTGGTGTATGCAACATTGAGTTCACTGCTACTTCTTCGCTGAATGAAAAAACTCAGGTATATGAGGAGGAGGTATTAGAACTGTTGCACAAACTGAATAAAAATTCAGCAGTAGGGACTGATGGGATATCAGTGTGAGTACTAAAAGAGTGTTCAGCTGAACTGGCTCTTCCTTTGACCAGGCTATATAATTTAAGTCTCAGAACAGGAAAGACTGTACGGTAATCCCATTACACAAGGATTAGGAAAATAAGGATGTAATTTTGCCTTTTTAGAAGGCCTTTGATAAGACCTCACTTGGTATTGTGCACAGGTCTAGTCTCCTGGTTTTCCATTGTGATTTTGATACAGTGGACAGAGTGCAAAGGAGAGTGTTAAAAATTATATCAGGATTGTGGAATACTGATTATGTTGAATACAGATTGAGAATTTGTAGACTGCAGACACAAAAAAACAGGAGAAAGAGGGATATGATTGAGACTTACAAACTTCTGAAAGGGTCATACAAGACTTCAGTTGATGGAATATTTTATATTATGGAAGATGGTAAAAGGACAAGAGGACATCCTTGGAAGCTGAAAATGAATGGCACTAAGAGGGTGGGGGGGGGGGGTGAGATCTAGATTTTTTCTTTAACAGAATGGTGCATGATTGAAATGGATTGCCGTTAGATGTTGTGTGTGACCTCCCTCGATGAGTACCTTACTCCCTGGAGGTCTCTCTTAATAATAAATCTCTTAATCCTATTCCAATGATCCAATAATGCTAAATTTTCTAGAGGTATTATTATTTGAATTCCAGAAATGAAAAAACTGACTGCAGAACACAGGAATAATATACCTGTCTCATAGCCTTACTGCTTTGGCATATGAGGAAATGAAATATTTCTAAAATAACACAAATGCTATTGCATTAGTCATATTTTGGAAATTGCCTGGAGATATTTAATTCAAACACTAGTATAGATGGAATAGTAAACAACTAAAAGCTGTTAACTTTCAGTTCTATAAAGTAAAACAACTAAATAAGCTTATGTACATCATTTACATAGTTTCATATTACATGCAAAAGCTATTGCAACCATAAAATGGATGAACGTAGAATGCATGATCATGATACAAAAGAGAGAGAAACATTTCCATTTCACCAAAAGACAAGTTGCCATTGTTTTGTGATATAAGCAGCTCACTAATAAAATAAATTAATTTTACATATTTTTATTTCTGCTCTTAGTAAACAGGAGAGAGAGAGAGAGAGGAGTAACAGTTAATTCTTCATATGTGAAAGCAGTAAGGCTGTGAGACAGGTATATCATGCCTACATTCTGTGGCCAGTTTTTTCTGTTACTCACATTTGACTTAGTATACCATGTTTCCACTATTATTGCTGGATATAAATCTTATGCACTGTCTGTCACTGATATTAATTAATGAACTGCCATCTGTTAGCAGAAGGATGCAACTAGCAATTCAAGCTGTACAAATTACATAGCAGAATATTTCCTTAGACAGAGTTCAATAATTGTTCACTAAATTTAGCTACATGATAACTTTTGATAACTGGGATGGATCCTCAAAGTGTTAACCAGTGTTAAAAACACATAAAACAGTGTGCAAAAAATGCACTTTTTTCACACACACACACACACTGTATATCTAAGATAATGAAATTCTTTCTTCTAAATAACAATCCTCAACATAAACTTGCTTTGGTCATTCTTAAATTAATACCTATTCAAACTAACTCCCTCTTTCTCACAACTGACAACCTCACCTCCACTTTTACATTAGCTGTATCTCTCTCTCTCTCTCTCTCTGGTCACCATTACATGCTCACTATCTAACTAATGTGATCATTAGATTACATCCTCTTTACTTAATTTTTCCACAGTGAAACAAAAATGAGAATATAATCCTATACTAATTATATTAGATTTTACTGGACACTATTTTTAACTTCAACTCAAAATGCAAACAAAAATAATTTGCAAACTCAGTGAACTTATGTTTGTCAAATGTCATAACACAATTAAAATTTTATACTTTGGAGAGAGAGAGAGAGAGAGTGAGAGAGCTGGATTGCTGAAACTACACTACAAGATTTAGAAAACACACAGAATCTAGATATATAACAAAAAAAAAAAAAGAAGTTCAAAATGTCTTTTAAGCAAAATTAAATACAATGGCAAAAATTGGGGGGGGGGTTGCACCATTGTATTAGTTCTTGACCATTAATATATAAAGACTACTGAGTACAGATTAAATTTCATTTAAATTTTAGAAAGAAAAGGTAGGAAAAAAAAGTAAAGAAAGTCAGAGCAGACTGGGGGGGGGGGGGTCTCTAATTGCTGAGACTACTACTTTCGTGCTGTTCTTTTATTCAGAGACAAATTGAGTAATAGATGTTTTGTATATAGGTGGTGGATGACACTGGAATGCATGACTAGAAAAAAGAGAGAACAATACAGACATTGATAATGAATGAATTTAAGTATAATAGGCATGCTGAGGGAATGAACATGCTTTAATGAATCCTCTGATTCCATAGAGAAAGTTGACAATAACAGTAATAATTGTGCATCTAAATAAAGAGCCACTGTAACTCATTTGGCATTGATGATGATGCCTCTGACTGGAAAAATGTTGGTTCAAATCCTATTTAAGATATGAAGAATGTTTAGAACAGTTTTCAACCGAAGATGAGTTAAACAGTCTCATATGGATGTGATAGGATATTTCCTCCCAGAAACCTGATTTTTTTTTTTTCATCCCACAAAACAGGCAAACCAGTCAGAACACATGCAATTTAGCATAATACATTGGCTTGTGACCGTAGTTACTTCAGCCATTAATCGAAAAAAAATAACTAAATTACCAAGCATCTGATAGATATAACAGACATCTATCTAATCCCATCCCATCTTACCTTACATGTTATGCTCATTATGGTATTAATATGAAATTAATATGTCATATTAATACCATAATGCAAATATGTAATTCTTAGCTTATTACTGGGGTGCTTAAGGGTCAAAGCTGTATAACTGAGAGAAGACCTCCACATAACCTTTAAAGGAATGCAGAGAACCGACCAGGGCTTCTGAGCTAATGTCCAATCCTCACCTTCTCGTGGTGCACCTTGTTGGGTATCTAACTGGATACCGAACGAACGAGAATGGGTTGGCAATTTGGGATTTAGCCGAAAAAATTGTATTCTTATCGGCTTAAACCACAATATTAAATGATGGTACAACATGATAGAATTTAATGCTGGCTGGGGCGTCGCCCAGTTAAACAAGGCCCCCGTTGTTTTTGCCAGGGAACCAGGCCGCTACTGGAACAAATCTGAAAGCACACCCCAACTCAACATCACCAGAGTTAAAGATCGGTACTATCAACATAAGAAACCTGAATGGCAAAGAAATGGAGCTAGCTGAGGAATTAGATAAGTACCAGATCGACATAATAGGGGTGACTGAAACAAAAAAGACAAAAACTGGTGAGTTCTTTCTGAGCAATAAATACAAAATGTATATTCAGGCAATGACAATCAAGGAAAAGAAGGAGTAGCCATAGTATTCAACACAAAATACGAGGCTAATCTTCTTGAATGGCAGGCAGTCTCAAGTAGAGTGATGTGAGCAAATATCAGAATGGGGAATTGGACAATGAGACTCATTTGTGCCTATGGTCCCACAGAAGGTTCTACTAAGGTAGAAGTAGAGGAATTTTTTGATGCTTTAGAAAAAGCAACTGACACAATGAAAAACGAAAAGTTGGTCCTTGTTGGGCATCTAAATAGCAGAGTAGGAAATGATTGTGAGACATACAAAAATATTTTGGGAAAATTTGGAGAAAAGAGCAAAGCTAATAATAATGGCAAATACTATGTTGGATTTCTGCTCAGGACATGGACTGGTTATTACTAATATCATGTTCCAACATAAAAATGTGCACAAATTCACATGGAGAGAAGAGGCAAGGAATAAGAAAAGTCTCATGGACTATGTTATTGTTGATGGTGATGTTTTCTCCCCGGTGCAGAACACCAGAGTGTACAGAGGATTTGAAATTTGAAGCGATCACTATTTAGTCTTGAGCAGGATAAAATTGAATTTCATATTGAAAAGAATAACATGTAAGAAAGTTTTAAAGCGAATAAAAGTTGAGTAGCTCTCAGATGTGAACTGTAGACTAAAATACATAAAGATTATTGAATAAAAAATGAAAGAGTTTGAGAACAGGAACCAAACCTTGGAGATTCAGTGGCAAGCATTGAAGAAAGCCCTGATTGATTCAGCCAGAGAGAGAGAGAGAGAGAGGCATGTGGTGAGGTTGTCTGCAAGGATGGAAAAATCAGAACTCCATGCTGGACACAGGAAGTTAAAGAGGAAGTGAAGGAAAAGAAGAAAGCATATCAAAAGTTCCTGGCAAATAAGTCAGCTTTTGCTCTTAGAAAATACAGAGACAAATGTATGAAAGCGAAACACTGTGTAAAAAAACACTGTGTAACTAGCTAAACAAAAGTCATGACTTTGGCAAGAACATAGAAAATAAATATCAAGAAGGTGGTAAGATATTTTGGAGGTTGTTGAAGAAGCTTAGAAATGGAGGAAAGAGTGCTGTAAAAGGATTTAGAGATGATATTGACATGAATACAGGAGAAAAAGATATCCTTGAAGTATGGAGTAATTACTTTGAAAAACTGCTAAATGAAACAAGCAGTGATGACAGCACAGTGGTAAAAAACACTGACCAGGCATGATTTTTAGTGAAGATGGAAAATTAAATATGGAAATAGACAACAGAACCAACAAAGCTGGTATGGTAGGAAGTCAGTTGAATAAATACATATGGAATAAGAGAGAAGTTAGTCAGAACACTAAATTAGCTGTATACAAGACAGTGTTCAAACCAGTTTTAACCTATGGATCTGAGAGCTGGGTCAGAAGTAAAACACTTGAACAAAGACTAGAGACTGCAGATATGAGAGTTCTGAGAAAGAATAGAGGCATGAAGAGATGGCAATATCATATTAAAAACGAGAATATTAGGAAAAAACTTGACATTGTCAGCATCCAGGGATGCGTTAGCAGAGCTAATCTCAGGTGGTATGGTCACTTAAACAGAATGGGCAAGGAAAGATTAAAAAACAAGTATTAGCAAAATAAGAGGAAGATATTCTGGTTGAAGACCCAGATATAGGTGGATTGATACAGTACAAAGTGTCTTAGACGATAGAAATATAAGATCTGATAATGTTGGACTCTTGACAAGTAACAGACTGATTTGGAGGAAAATTGTAGATAGGTAGTTAGTAATGATGTAAATTCTTCATGTAGTACTATCATATCCTGCACATCCCCTTGAGGGTACATGTCAGGAATTTGATGATGATGATGATGATGATGATAGTTTATTACTTGCAGTTGTACATTTTCAAAAGTTGTAATTTATAAAAGTGTGAACCTTGAATTTTAATGAACACTTAATTTAAACATTTTGAGTATTATTTATTTTTAAAAAATGTATATAACATTTATGTAACCAGTGGTAAAAATATTGTTCATATTGAAGCAGTCTATAAGTAAAGAAGTAATTTCAATTAGCACATCATTTACAAAATAAATAAACTTAGAGAAAAAAAATCTTCAAAAAATAAAAAAATTGCAAATATGTACATTTTCTAGACAATTACATGAAACTGTAGCATGGATAACTTCAGAACCAATGCTTCTCTACTACTTACAAATGTTTCGCGACTCTATATGGCCGAATGGTGAGCTGATAAAGCCGTTTCCATCAAGAAATGATCGGGAAAAACGAGAAACACGAGAGCATGCAAAGCAACAGTTTTTAAATAATATTCCTGGTAAGTTCATTTCTGATTTCTTTTTAAAAATTTTTTCCCCTCATTTCTTTCTAATAACTGTTTTCAGTATATCCATAGTTTCCTCTCACTCTTTCATGACATTCACTCTAGCACAATGGTTCCCAACCTTTTTGACTCATGGAGCCATTTTTAGACTCAATTTCTATGGCGGAGCCCCTTAGGTCCATACAATAAACTCAATTCCTCCAATTTAATCATTACATCCAATTCAATTCAAATGCATATTCGTTCATTATTTTTTATTCGAAATTTTTATTATTCATTATAGAAGACAATTCCTATTTAATTTTACTAACTACAGTGCAACTAGAGTGCATTGTAGTGCAACAGTATGCCTAAATTAAGACAAAATTTAAAATAACGTATAAATATTTAATGAGACACCTGTTTTTTTGCACAGTTTTCTTATTTTAGGTTCAGTTGATGATAATTGCAGGCTTTCTGCATTTAAGCGGCGTCTGTATTTTGTTTTGGTACCTGTATAGGCAGAGAATCCTGATTCACAGAGATATGTAGTTGAGAAAGGCAGCAATACTAATTTTGCTTTCTCAGACAAGATTTTGAATTCATCTTGTAAATGCAGCCAAAACTCCGGTAGACTTTGGTTTTGAAATGCGATTTTAGTTCGCTGTGAGATATCAAATTAATGAGGACCTTGTATTCCACTGAGTTTAAGCTGGGTGTTTTTTTTTTTCACGCTGAACACATTCAGTACCCATTTAAAGTCATCAAGCACTTTCTCTTGAGCTGTCAGAAAATAATGTGCAAACGAGTCTTTCAAAGCTTCGAGATGCACTTGAATATTTTTCTGTATTTTTTCTTGAATCTTGATGTTATTTTCATTCAAGAAGCTTTTTGTAAGAGGGAAGCAAAGATAAAAATGAGTTTCACATCTGCCAAAATAAATAATGAATCATGAAATGACCACAGATCAACCTTTGCAATGAATATATTTTAGTAATAGTAAATTTCCTTCACTTTACTGACCATTTTTTGCAAATTTTCAAATGTTTGTTTCATTTAAAATATTTTGCCAAATATTTATATTTTTAAACAACATTTAGTGAAATAAATATGATATTTTGCTTTCTTTCTTTGCAAAATACCTTTATATGGATCATCACATTTCAATTTTAGGAACGATTTTTATTTTTTTTATTTTTTGTAGAATGCACATTACTATAACATCCAGTGCTTAACCATTGTTGATATGTTGAAAATATAATAGGAAGGATATCCTGTATGGAATGATTAAAAATTTATGCTCATTTTTAAGATTTTTTACTGCAACTCCTCTCCCCCCCCCCTCCTCTTCTGGAACTCAGTTACATAACTACTTTAAATTTCTATTGGTTTGAAAGCTTTCAGATAGTATTCAAAATCTCTTATTTCAGTTTACTATATTGACAAAAAAAAATAAAGCAATAATATTGTTGTATATTCGAAGCCTAATTCTGTACTCTTTCTTTGCATGTGAAATCAGTTGTTCAACGGTCTGCTGAAATTATTCAAAGTTTTAGCAATACTATGCTATATTTTCAATATGTAAAACTATTTATGCATACCACACAAAAGAAAGTTCAGTTGTGTTATTTTGTTTCTTTCTTTAAAAAAAAAATCTAAATATTACTATTTCTACTGCTGCTGGTTGCTATTTCTGAAATATGTCTTAGAAATGCTGGACAATAATCCTCTTAGATGGAGGAAAAGCTAAAAGTCTTAGATTACTCTTACTGCTTTTGTAAAACACAAGAGAGAAAGATTCCCAGAAGTTACACTAAATTGCCTCAAGCAAGAATGTCTTGTTTCGTTTTCAGACATCCTAACACAGAAAAACTGACATTTCTTTTACAGGCTGATGCCGTATTTATGCCAAAAATGGTTTCTTTATTTAGAGTGATCAGATAAAATTATCTTGAAAAGAGGATTTGAATTTTTTAAGAGAAGAGGTGCATATTTTTTACATAATCATTTCTTTTTTGGATTGGAGGGGGGAGAGTTAGAGACCTATTCAGTCTGCAAGCAATTGTTACAAACGTAAATCACTTCGGGAACATGCTCATGCAGTTTAGTGTAAAATAGTAGCAAATGTTTAACTATATCAATAAGGTCGCATATCTAAACTAGAAGAAAATGTCGTTATATCTGCTGATGTTAGAACTCTTACATAAATATTTTTTCTGGCATGAATTCTCTATCAGCTATAATGTAATCAATTTACAGATTTTTGCACTCTTGTATTGACAAAAGAAATATGTGCAGTAATTTCTTCTTTCTACTACAAGAAAAAAACAGATAATAACAGAAGAAAATTGGATAGTATTTTGTTTTTCATTGGGTGAATTTACAATGTTCTTTCTTTGTGTTTTGAAATGAAAGTGCAAATGATTATTTTCTCACCATTTTTGCCAATAGAAAATCTGCTATAATTATACGAGTAACAATTAGTAATAGTGCAGATGTGGTAGCCCTGCAAGAGGATTTGAGTAAGCTAGATAGATGGGCAAATGAATGGGGTGCCAGTTTAATGCAGCAAAATTTAAGGTCTTGAGGTTTGGGAAACATCGATGGGACGCTGCATACTCTATAGGGGGAGTTATTATTATTATTACCCCAAGACGTCATGGAGTCAAAGACTGCAGGGGAGACAAGAGAGCTGGGGTTGATGATTGATAGAAACCTGAAATTTAGGGGACATATTGCAAAGGTGGTGAAGGTAACACAGAGGATTGCTGCAATAATGAGAAGGACACTGACCTGCAGAGATAAAAGGGTTATCATTCCATTGTATAAGTCTCTGATCAGACCACACTTAGACTATTACTCTCAAATTTGGTCCCCAGAATTTGAAGGGGAATTAACTGTGGAAAGGGTACAAAGGCGGATAACAAAGATAGTTTCAGGACTGTACCATGTTAGTTATGAGGATCGGCTGAGGGAATGTGGACTACAGAGTTTGGTGGATAGAAGAAGGAGAAGCGATATGATTGAGACTTTTAAACTGTTGAGAGGTGGTTATAGGGTTGACACTGGAGGAGTTCTTTTGCTTGGTTGAACATAATAAAATTAGTTTAATCCTTTATCCAAGTGTGAGCAAACAAAGTTTGTGCCTGAAAGTATCTTCAGGACTGGGGTAAGGTGGTACAACACCAGGGCAACTCGTTGCAAAGGTGGAGCAAGCTACCAACACTCCTAACCTTGGTTGAACAGCGGGAAGGAGTGATGACAAGAGGCTATCCCTGGAAGTTATGAAAGGAAACTGTTTACAAGAGGGTGAGGAGTGGTTTCTTTGCATGGAGGGTGGTTGAACCATGGAATGCATTGCCTGATGGAGTGGTGAGAGCGAGAACGGTCAATGAGTTGAAGGAGTGGTATGATAGACTTTGTGTTTCTCGGAGGGGGGGGGGACTCCTTCCCCCCATGTCCATTCACTCAGTCTATTCAAGTCTTCTTGTAAGGCCACATCTACTCTACTCCTCATAGTTCATCTGGTTTTCCTCACAAGTTTATTTTTTTTTAATTTAGTATACAGAAGAAATTAATTATTAATTACAAAGCACAGTAAAAAAATGAAAATAGCATAAAAACATGAATTAGAAGATCTTTGAATGTAATACTTGTATTATACATGAAGCAGAGCAGCTGTGTTTTGACATTTTTTTAATAAAAAAAGTAGATTTTTATGTATTTATATTAACTATGTGCCTTATTCTTAAGAATTAAAATTCTTTAATTTTAATTAACCAACATCCATGTAGGAAATTTTGAAAGGCACATGACATTAAGAAATTACTTTTTTTGTCCTTGATAACAGAAATGCTGAATGATTTAGTTGGACCGCAAAATGCCAAAAAAGGAATGATTAAAGTGTTTGATGCCTTTCAAGATAAGAGACTAAACAAACAGCTTTTTTATGTAAGTTGGTTTCTTTTTAAGCAGTATATTAAATATTTTTTAATAAAAAAAAGTAGATTTTTATGTATTTATATTCATATTTCTGTATATTAAAGTTGTTCATACTTTAATATACAGAAATATGTTTCTTTAATCATTGCTCTTATCAAAAAATAGAATTGAGTATATTGGGATTATAGTTTTTAATTTTTGATTTATTTCAATTAATATTTTTAAAAAAATATTAAGAAAAGACAAAATACAGTAGTTGGGATTTCTGAAATATAGTTTTGTGTAGCAGCCCTATTGTAATCAGTTCCTAAAGGCTAATGAATCCAGTAAGTTAAATATATAGATTAATAATTATTTGGAAAAGAATACAGGTAACCCACAATTTACATGGATTTGCTTTTATGCAGTTTATTTCTACCAGTGTATACATTGCAATGCACTTGCACTCATGTCTGCAGCATATTATCCAGCATGCCACCTCACATTTGCAAGTTTAAAATTCATTTAAAGAAACATTTAAAACAAAGTTATATAAATTTCAGTTCAGTACACTTCTGATGCTATTGTTTCCACATGTACATAATTTATTACAGGTTTGATTTTCACCTTTATTAACTATGTCAATAAGACTGGTGAAGTAAAGTCACAATAATTGAAAATACACTATCACATAAAAAGAGGCATGTTTTTAACTTTGAATCCAAACCGATACAGTTTGGATACCAAGTTAAAAATCATGAACTCGAGTCCAGTTTTAAGATTTTTGATGCTGCACATGAATTTAAATTAAGCTGGTCAACACTAATAATAGTCTTCAAAGATAAGGATAAAATTAAAGAAGCGAATGAAACCATTCAAGAATTGAGAAAGTTAATTGCATGGATTGAAGATTTAAATCAAGAATCGATATCTGCAAGCACACAAATAATACAGTTTTGTCTTATGAGAGTAAATATGAACTGTGTGTTCATTGTGTAGTATAGGTCAGTTCATATGGCTGGGCATTCTGAGCAGTGTAATTTTTTTTTTTTATCTTGAAAATCAATAATAATAATATCTTCTTGATATTGGAAGTGTGTTAGTTGCATAACATGTAGCAATATTGCTGTAGAGGACTTTTTGATGACATTTCTGCTATTCTGTTTATATTTTTTCTTTATAGTGTAATGTAAAGTGGTCAAGCTCAGAAATATTGTAATTATGGTAATGTTCAATAAAATGTGATTTCAAAGAATGAAATGTATCTAACGTAGCTAGTATTGCATCCAAGTTGACAATTAAATTTGTAAACAACACTGTGACATGGTAATGTTAGATAGTTTTATTAGTAGATTTTTGTTTTAATGAAGTTTGTAATTTATACTAGTAGTGAAGATGGTTTTGTAATTAGAATCATCCTGTAATCCCTGCTGCATAAAACAATTGGTCACATTGAATACTCTTAAACAGTAACTACTTTAAACCAAGAAATTACATCTTAAAAACATTTTACATTGTCAAAAATATCCACAATAAATTATAAACTATACTGTTTTCAGTATAGTTTATAATCATGTTTTTCCTTCTTCCCAAAGAAACATTTCAAAAACTTGACAGATCTTAATATTCTCATATATTCATAACATCTACAAAACTGATCAAACATTCTGGTTATAAAATTGTCTTTGCCACCAATGACAAATTGCAGACCTTACAAAAAAAATAATAAAAGAAACTATTTGTTCATTTTACTTTGCCACAATGTTGTTTACAAATTTAACTGTTAATTATTATATGACTCCTCCGGGAAGTTCAAAGACTCATCAAGGGAGGGCACCTACTCCACAACTCTCTGTCTCCGGCACTCAATCCACCAACTACAACGAACTGCAACTACTTTTGTCATCGACACCATCGCCATTTACCGTCGATCACCACCACTAGTATTTTCACAGACAATCACCAACATGCATGCCCACGGAGGGATTCAAACCCGCAGCCTTTTAGCTGGAGGGCAGATACTCTAACCACTTGGCCAACTAGGCCAAAAGTTGGAAAAAATTCCTCTAGTTGGCAACTAGAATCGAACTCGTGACACTCTTTCTTCGGGTGATTTAGCGCTGAGGAGTGTAAACACCACTTCCACTGAGCTACACAGGTGGCATTAACTGTTAATCCAAATGCAGTATTAGCTACACTTCAGATCCACAATTTGTTCTTTGAAATAACATCAACTGAACATTACTGGGATTACAATATCCCTATCCCTGACTGCTTATATTACAGTACAAAGGGGAAAAAAATACAAACAGCATAAAAAATGCATCCTGA
The DNA here is from genome assembly GCF_054136105.1 of Typopeltis vanoorti. NCBI lineage: Eukaryota > Metazoa > Arthropoda > Arachnida > Uropygi > Thelyphonidae > Typopeltis > Typopeltis vanoorti. Next base: position 84,894,005 of record NC_143561.1, on the reverse strand, counting down.
ACAAAAATTCCACTGAGGCAATATCGTTACATGTCATACAATTCAAATATATTCTCAGTATTGATAAGGATACTATTATTGATCTTATCCATTGTACATTCCTTAGTGTTCCCCCATAATGAGGTATCCATTGGGATACTGAACAAATGAGAATGGGCTGGCGATTTGGGACTTTGCTGACCAAATTGTATTCTGTATTAGCTTAAACAAAATCCCCTGTTCTTTGTGTCAGGAAACCAGGACTAAGAGTGAAAAATCAGCTACTCGAACAACCTTAAACATAACAGAATTTGAGATAGACACCACTATTATAAAAATTATTAATGGAAAAGAGGTAGAGTTCACAAAAGAATTGCATCTTACCCAAACAAAGAAGATAAAAACAGGTATGACATTTCTAAATAATTATATGATGCTATATTGAGGCAGCAGTGATAAAGGAAAAGAAAGTATAGCTATAGCATTCAACAATAAATACAAATATAAACTTCTTGAATGGCAGGCAGTTTCAAGAAAGTCATGTGGGCAAATTTTAAAATGAGATATTGTTTTGAGCCATTAAGAGTAAACAGCTAATAAAAAGAAAAAGCCACCTCTTGTGGATGATGACTTCAACAGCAGAGTGGAATATCCCAAATATGTAAAAATATTTTCAAAGAATTTGACAGAATTAATTAATAATGGTAAGCAAGTACTGTTAGATTTATGTTCAGGACATTCATAATGATTGCATTATGAATACCATGTTCCAACATAAATGATGTGCATAGATTCACATAGAGAGAGCACACAAGAAAAAAAGAAAAAATCTTATAGACAATGATGTATTCGGGATACAAAAATATATAGGAGATCTGAAATAGGAAGTAATCAAAATTTAATTTTGATCTGGATAAAAATGAATATTTGTATAGGAAAGAAAAATATTCAAGAAACTTTTGAAAATAATCAAAGTTTGGTTTTTTGCTATTTTTTAAAATAAATCTAAGAGTCAATTCTGCAATTGCAGTTTCTGAAACAATAAACATTTCTTGCTAAACAGATGACAACATCTGGAACTCAATTGTTTCAACAGTCCTGAAAAAACAATTATTCAGTTCATAAATGTTTTGTGTCAGTTCATAAATAGTGTCCTGTATGTAACTCCAGAGAGGAAAAGTCAAGGAGAGTTAGATCCTGTGACATGCAGGGCAGGCTGTAGGTCTCATTCATCCAATCCATTGGCCTTGCAATTGCACATATTCAAAAGGATTGTCACAGTATGATTGGTGCGAGGTAGTGCTTCATCCTTTTGAAAGACATTGTATTTGTCCTCAAGGAACTGTGGCAGTAATCTTTTGCCAGCATGTCACAATACAGGCTTCTGGTTACTGCTTTTTTAAGGAAAAAGAATGGTCCCTAGATTGTCACGTATCAGAACACAATGTTATCTTTTGGAGTATCCCTTGAATTCTCAATGGTGATAAGTGGATTTTCAGAAACATCACATGTGATGTTTCTGAAAATTCACTGTTGAATTTCTGAAGCACACTGTTGACAGAAAGGTTGCATCCTCCTCAACATTGGCTATCATGTCTGTGGAAAATATGTAGCAGGCGTCTGTATCATTTGGTGTAATGGCCTGCAGTAAGTGTAAACAGCACAGTACATTCACTTTTCTTTTCGAGTCTTATAGACACAGGATTATGACTGACAAGGTGCATGAGATTGACATAAATGAACCTTTTTGCCTTGTTGACTGATGTTATTTAGGGACTTGACTTGCTTACCAAATGAATAGAACCTCTGCACTCCAACCAATAGGATGCGAGTTCAAATATCTGCAGGTATGGATTTGGAATTAAATGTCTTTAAGTGAGGGACAAATTTCACTGCCTGATGTGAGACTATTATGCTGTTTATTAGAGAATGCAAATAACTTGAAAAAGTTCCATGTTTTGGCTATAGAGCAGGGTTTCTGGATTATCTAATCCTTAGCCTGCCTATGGCACTAATGTACAGTAGGTTTACAACCTTTCATAGATAGGCTTCACATTTAAAAAAATATAAATAATAATAATCAATGCTTCTTGCTAATTCTTTTCTGCCATATAAAATTATTATATTTCTGCAAGTATCACCTCTGCTTTGAATTGTATGCCTAGCTTTAATTACTCTATCTCTGAGGAAGACAACTTCACTGTTTAGGAAAGTTGGACTAAAGAAATTCGGCATTTAAAGAGAGGAAGTAAAAGAGTTCAGAATGGTTAGTGGCATCAAGAGAGTAATAGAGACATCAAATGAATTTGGCTGAGTAGAGCAAAGAATGAGATTTTCAGCCAAAGGTCAAAGTTAAGTAATTCTAGGTTGGATACTCTTTGGCATGGTGTCAGAGCAAACATATCCACAGACACTACCCTTGGGGCAGGAGGAGTAAAAGAATCTGTAAGTGGTGAAAAGTTTCCTGATTGCTTACAGCATAATGCTACTATACTTGGCAAGCAATTATATTCTTGTTTTAATCCTATGCCTAACCATAAACATGAAGTAACTTACAAGTAGTTTACTTGTATATAGAGGCTGTTGAGTTCACATCAGTTGCCTTAGTATCCTGTAATGCAACTTTTTTTACCTTTATTGAGGTCTCAATAATTAGGTCTGGTTCTCAGTGATAGTTCTCACTGAGAACCAGAAGATATCTTCTTAGGTCTCACTGAGACCTAAGAAGATAACAAAGTTAGATCAGTGTGCAGAAGTCATATATTTTCCATATACAAGTAGAAAAAAGCATATCACTCTATTATTATTATTAGTAGTATTTAATATACTCTGGATTAGAGATAGTTGTAGAGAAAATTTTCTCACTTTGTTATAATGTATACTTTTCTTGAAAAGGAAATTAGTTTTTGTTGTAATCCTACGTTCAAACAAAAGTGTGAAGTAACTTCACAGCTAGTCTACTTATATATATAGAAACTTCTGACTTCACATCAATTATCCCATAATGTGAAGCACACCTCCTTTCAGACATGTTTGTTGCTGTGCATTATGAGAAGGGTCTGTTATCTTCCTAGGTCCAGCTCCCACTGAGGCAACATCAATAAAGATCTGGGTAGTGACTTTTTTTCCCATAATGCATAGCAATATGCACACATTTGAAAGGAGGTGTGCTTTGCATTTTGGGATAATACTAGGCAAGTTGATGTGTGAAATTAGCAGTCTATGTCTAAACTGGTTGAAGTTACTAGATGCTTATGCTTGGGCATCAAATTAAAACAAGAATATATTTTTTATGTGATTCCCAATCATGAAAAGTCGGGCCTACACAGCACAAATATACATTTGTACTGTGAGTGGGCTGAAGTATTATTTTTAATTAATTTTATAATTTTATTTTGAATTTTGTTATTTATTTTTACATAGTCAAGAAATCCTGCTCTAGAGACCAAACATAACTTTTTCAATCCACTTCAGGCCTCCAAGTAAGCAGCATGGTGGTCTCGCATCAGGCATTGAAATTCAGCTCCCACCAAGGTTAGTCACAAAAATCCATGACCAAGGATTCGAACCCGCAACCTTTTAGTCGGAAAGCAGATGCGCTAACCGCTTGGCCAACCAGGCCAGCAATTTCTTGTCAAGTGTATTATATAAAGGTGTAGGTGGAAAAGCTCAAATGAATAGTGGTTGAAATTTTAGTTTCCTCTAGGAAAAGTAGGTGGCATTTTACAGACTGAAGATGTAAGTGAACACTGGTGAGGTTGGAGCTGAGACCATATTTGCTTTTGAAGTTGATTTCAAAGGCTCTGTGGGAGTTTGATGATGACCATGTGTTGCACACACACATTTCCTATTCAGTGCTTGTATTCTGGTTTCCACAGCAGCTGTTGGAGCACTTGATTTCCAAACTAGCATTCCTTATTTATGGTCAGTAATCCAAAACAGTCATCTTTGATATCTTCCTTTCAATTGTTCTCATATTTGACAACCTTGTTCGCAGTGAGCGAATCATAAATTTTGGTCACACTTGTATGTGCGATATGGAGAAAGTGCTTTTGAACTTATTGTTCACAGCTGCTGTTAAATCTGACATGCTCATCAGTAGGTCATAATTGTGGGAAGTTCATTCCTTTTTTTTTTGTTTTTTTGTTTTTTTTGGGTCCATTCAGTGGCACCTGACAATTTTTCTGGGAATCAGAATTGTATTTTCCTATCTTAATGATATCCTTTAGCACTTCATTAGTTTCTATTTGAAAGTTGAGAATGTTAGTTGTTGTGAGCTTTTTATATTCAATCTCAATCAAGTTGTGTGTCAACGGCACACAACTTGACTTCAGTGGGGAGGGGGGGCAGATTTTCTCCAAAGTGCTAATTGTGAGGAAGTCCAAGCATGGAGAAATTCATTGCTGGAGAAAGTCTTGTCAGTAGTGGTGAAGCATTGCCTTAGGCTGTCAGTGCATTTTCAAGTTCAGTGCTGTTTTATTGACAGAAGAAATTATAGTTGAGATTAGTGTGCAGTTTATGCTAATTCATCAAGTTGTGCATTGCAAGCATGCAACCAATGACAGCAAAAATCACACAAAATCACACACACACACAATTTTTTTGTGATGCCTCATCTGCAACCATGGTGCATCGTAACATTATTGGATTTGTTAGCACTGCTTGACTTCAGTAAGACCCAAAGCATTTTGTCATCATTGGGCTTTGTTGCCACCATCTTTGCTTTGTATAGTAGATGTAACTGGCATTTGCATATGGCCAATATCAAATAGAGAGAAAAACTATTTTTAAAGACACTAAAAGTACTTATAGATTGCATAGGAGTATTGAATTCACCATCTTTGGACCTTCTGTTGTGATTTCATTTGATGAATATTTTGAGATGAAACATTTCTGAAACCGATAAAATATGACAGAACAACTTATTTCAAAGTGCAACCCATTGACCTATCATAAGAATCCTCATGCTCATTGGATTCATATTCATTGACTAAAAGCTAGCTATTTTTACCTACATTATGGCTAGAATCTTGTGTATTGTACGATGATTTTTGAATTTTTTTATGTTTCTTATTTATTTTTGTATGTAGTTTGGAACCCAACTCCAATAAAAAAACAAAACAAAACATGGAAATGTTTTTAAGCCACTTCAAGAATCCAATAAAGGGAGCAGTACTCTCACATTAGATGATGATGACTAAGGACAATCACAAATATCCATGCCCATGCCAGGATTTAAACCCACGGCCTTGGTTGAAGTGTTGTTAGTACATTAACTACTCGGCCAATCAGACCAGCATTCAGCCTGCATCATTCAATTTATTGCTTTCAATACCAGAACAGTCCTTATAAATCATATTCTTAAATTATTATACACAATGCTTACTTATAGTTGCTTTTTATTATTATTTAATAATTTCTATAAATATTTCAGAACATACTGGAAGCCTTCATTTATGAATTTGCTCCTGAACTTAAGAGGTGGAATACTGAAAGAACACCATATTGTGATAAAGTTGATATATGAAGAAGTTTTCTACTTAATTTTATCATGACATAATTTATTACATATTTTTAATTACTAGCCATTTGCTTGGGAAGTTGATCTTCTCTAAATAAGTGAAATCCAAATAAAAAAATTAAAAACAATCTATTTTGCTATGTAAAAATTGTAATATTGTAATTGTAATATATTTTATACATTGAAATTTTTGTTGTATATGTATTTATGTTAATTGTATATAATTGATTCAGTAAACTGTACATCATGTAAAGAAAATGAAATTAAACACTTTTAAATTATGAATATGAAATTTCATATTTTAAGTCTATGTATAATTTGCATATCTCTCATATGAGGAATGCAGCAGAGAGGTGCAGAATACGACATGGTGGAGACGCATGGTAGTCAACAATCTCCTGGAGGGAGAAGACACCTGACAGGATATAATTTGTTTAATGAAACATTTACTGACATAAGATCAAACCAATTACAGTGTCTTGAAAGAAGATTTAATTTTTCGTTATATTCCTTCCACATTATTTGCTTTTTTTTTTTCTTTTTTCTTTTAAGCTCATGCTTTATATCACTACTCATTCACTTAATTCTAGTGTGGTTTAATCTCCTGACCACTTCCCATACACTACTAACATTCTTTCCTTGTAGCTTCTTGAGCCACAGTATTGCTCCAAGCTATCTTTTAAGTTAGTCATAATTACCAGATTTCTAGTTCAACATAAACCCCTTCTTGAATGAGAATTATGCATGTTTAGCAACTTCCCAGAACAAGATTGCATGGTCATTTTCCCTGATTAGAGACAATGTCTACTGTTGTTATAGATAGATCTTATGATGCTATTACGAGATTCAACACTCTCAAACCCCCCTGGGCCCCCTCTATCACGTGTTATTTCAGGTAGTAATCTCTTAGTAACTATATAAATTCGGTTTCCATCTTGCCGTTTTGAAATTGCCCACGATAATTGCTCCTCCTGCATTCATTATGCTAATCTGCTGATGCATGGCATCCACATCTTCCTCTGGACCTCCAGGTCTATAGCAGCAACCAACAATACATTTTGTCCTATTGGCTTCTGCCTTGCAGATAGCCTCAATTGAATCATCTCCCTCACAACTAAAATCCTCCTGTTTTATTCTCTCCATCCTCCCTGAAAATACAAACCCCTTACATTCTATCCCTGCAACTATATCATTTTGTTTCTCGTAGACAGGCTTATACGTTGGTTATGCATTATTAAAACACTTAAGGAATTGAACAACGTAGTTAAGGATATAAATTAAATTAAACTTTAATAAATATTTTCCGATATTTCGGCAACGTCACGTTGCCATCTTCTAAAGGAACTTACAAAAAAAGTTACGTGCACGTAGGCACTACAACACAGAAACTGGGAATGAAGAGATGAAGCTATTGTTCACCTAACAGTCCTGATGGTACCCTCTAGCGGGCTAAGTAGGTGTTCTTGGCCGTTGGGCTGAAGGTCTGCTGATGTAGGCCTCCCAAATTTGGGGCAGTCGCATACAACCAAATTTGTTGAGGTTTGGAGAATTTCTTACTGCTGAGGCTGATTCCATAAAGTCTTTCAAATTTGTATTTGCTACGGTGTATCACTGTAGCTTTCTTCCACCGTATTCTGTGGCGTGTATCCAGAGCATGGTCCACAAGCCCAGAATGACTGTATTTGTGAAAACGGATGTAGTCCTTGTGTTCCGAAATTCTGATATTCGCTGTCCTGCCTGTTTGGCCAAAGTAAGACAGTTTACAACTGCAAGGGACCTGGTAAACACCAGGTAGGTCTAGGGGAAGTGGTTGGTCTTTAGTGGAGCGGATAAGGGATGCCAATTTTCTGTGAGGTTTGTAACAGGAGGTCAGTAGAAGGCCTGTAGAAGTTACCAACAGATTAAAGCCGTTTAACTCTATACCCCCCCCCCATATTTACGGACTCCCAAAAATACACAAAGAAAATGTGCCATTACGTCCCATAGTGGATGGCATTGATTCCCCCACATACAAATTAGCTAAACATTTGGCCAAAGAGCTCACACACTATACTGGCAACACACCATCACACACAAAAAACTCAGCCCATTTCAAAGCCAGCATAGAAAACCTTACACTCCAACATACTGACATAATGGTCAGCTATAATGTCTCCTCTTTATTTACAAATGTCCCACTCAAGGAAACTTTAGAGCTAATCCAAGCTAAATTTTCTCCCGATATCTCAGCATTATTTCAGTTTACAATGAACTCAGGCTATTTCGTTTGGCAGGGAAAATTCTACAAACAAATAGAGGGGACAGCCATGGATTCACCACTCTCCCCACCCTTGGCCAATTTCTTTATGGAGACCTTTGAAGAAAAAGCCTTAGCCTCTGCCCCACAAAAACCAACCATATGGCTTCGCTATGTTGATGATGTGTTCGCTATTTGGCCACATGGCTCTGACACACTTAAACAACCAACACCCCAGAATCAAATTCACTCTGGAAAAAGAGGGAAACAACAGCCTCCCTTTCCTAGACACACTAGTCACCCACTAGCCTAATGGAACCTTGGTTTTCTCAGTTTACAGAAAACCCACCCATACAGGCAGATACATTCACCAACAATCCCACCACCCCCTCACAACAATATGGAGTAGTGAAAACACTATACAACAGGGCTAAACTAATCTGTTCAAACGACTTGGCCCTAAACACTGAACTAAATCACATCCTCAACACTTTCTCAGCCAATGGCTCCCCCCCCCCCCAAAAAAAAAAAATCCAAAAAATATTAGAACCTACAAACCACAGATCCCCCCCCCCCCTCCACAACAAGGATTACTCTAAATCCATCACCATTCCCTACATCCGAGGCACCTCGGAAAAGATTACCAAAATCTTAAAAAAACATGACCTGACCTCCTGTTACAAACCTTACAGAAAATTGGCATCCCTTATCCGCTCCACTAAAGACCAACCACTTCCCCTAGACCTACCTGGTGTTTACCAGGTCCCTTGCAGTTGTAAACTGTCTTACTTTGGCCAAACAGGCAGGACAGCGAATATCAGAATTTCGGAACACAAGGACTACATCCGTTTTCACAAATACAGTCATTCTGGGCTTGCGGACCATGCTCTGGATACACGCCACAGAATACGGTGGAAGAAAGCTACAGTGATACACCGTAGCAAATACAAATTTGAAAGACTCTTTATGGAATCAGCCTCAGCAGTAAGAAATTCTCCAAACCTCAACAAATTTGGTTGTATGCGACTGCCCCAAATTTGGGAGGCCTACATCAGCAGACCTTCAGCCCAACGGCCAAGAACACCTACTTAGCCCGCTAGAGGGCACCATCAGGACTGTTAGGAGAACAATAGCTTCATCTCTTCATTCCCAGTTTCTGTGTTGTAGTGCCTACGTGCACGTAACTTTTTTTGTAAGTTCCTTTAGAAGATGGCAACGTGACGTTGCCGAAATATCGGAAAATATTTATTAAAGTTTAATTTAATTTATATCCTTAACTACGTTGTTCAATTCCTTAAGTGTTTTAATAATATATCATTTTGTCATCCAAGCCTCAGTGATGCCAGCAATTTTTGACCAAGTAGATCTGACCGGTGCCAAAAACTCCTTTATGTCTGATAATTCTGGCATCCATGTATATGCATTTCAGCATCCCCCTTGGGCCCAAGCATAATGTTATTACCAACCCATTCAGATTTGAAACCTGTGAAAAAACTGCATTCAGAATTGCATAATCATTTCTGCATGCACACACACACACTCATTTTTTCCCAGCAGTGGCCAAACCCACACTTGACTGCATTCCCCCCCCCCCCTCCAAGTACTTCTAGTTTTCCTGAACCATTCAAATGCAGTCCATCAAGCTTCTACAAGTCTTTTCATCTATCAAATTCACTTTATAGATCTACAAACTTGCACACTGCTCCTCCTACACAATCTTTACTTTCTCACTCTTCTTATCTGCAACTCTTTCATATCTTCTCTCATTGCCATGCACACACACATGTAACTCATAGCAGGTAGTCTCCAATATAGAGTTAAAGGAATCAAATGCATTTGTCAGCCAGTCAGTTGAATTAATCATTCATCCATATTCACTGAGAGTTTATTATTATTGCATGGACACCTCCTTGGAATCCTAAGACTCATCATGAGACATCCAACTATCAACACAATATCTATCATACCTCTCCTTGAATCCATTACCAGACAAAGCACTCACAACTGACTCAGACAACTCTCATTCATCTCTCCAAGCAAAAAAGCTAGTCCTCATGCCCTTGCTAACCACACTCTTACCCAACTTCCAAAGTTTTGTTCTTCTCCCTCCAGCCAAGCGCTGAAATATTTCCCCTGCATCAATCCTATAAATGCCTTTAAATAGCTTAAATGTTTCTATCATTTCACACTTTTTCACCCATCCACCAACTTTTCCAATCCACAAACCCTCGGTCTGTCCTCATAGATTAGATAGATTGCCATACCGAAAGTTAGTAACTAAATTGGAACAGACAGAGTTGGATAAGCAACTGGCTGCTAGGTATCAGCAAGTTGTATATGAGAGAGAGAGAGAAAAGTACCATGGAAAGTGAACATCATTAGCAATATGCTACAAGGGTCTGTTTTGGAGCCATTATTGTTCAACTTATATATTAATGATATTCAGACAGGTTTAACTCAAAATATGCAGTTTACAGGTGACAAAAACTGTGAGGAGCAGAGTGGATGTTATGGCCCACTCACACAGTATATTGAGATCCTTACATAAGGATCTGAATAGACTGTTATTGGAGCTTCCAGTTCAGTGTCTGAGGTTTTGAAATTTGGTAGGCACAGATGAAATGCAAAATATACAATTGTTGCAGGAATTTTAAGGAGGTAAATGAAATGAGAAATCTGGTGGACCAGGGATCTGAAGTTTAGGAGTTGCAATGCTAAAATTGTGAGAAAATCACTATGTATTATGACAGTGATGAGGAGAACCTTGACATATAGAAATAAAGAGGGTGCCGTTTCATTGTATATTGGAAGGTTTTGAGAATATATTGTAGGGAGTCCAAAGAAGATTGACTAAGGTGATGTTGAGTACAAAAATAAATTGAGGAAATGCCAATTACAGATATCATATGAGTTGGTAAGAGGTTATTACTGGTAAAATGTGGAACATTTTTTATAGAATGGAGGGAAACTGGATAAGGATGGAAAAAGGGAGTAAGGAGCAGGATCTTTGCATGGAAAGTGGTTGTGAGTTGAATGCATTAATTTAGAGTGTGTGTGGAAACAGTGAATTAGTTTAAGGCATAGTTCAGTGAACTTTGTCTGTGCGACAATGGAGACTTCCTACAAAGAGCCTTTTGACTCTATGGAGAAATAATTGTAGAAAAGTAACACTTAAAGCAAATACATTTTTTTGGAAGAGAGACAGCTATTGATGTATTTGTCAGGGAGGCTGGAAATAAAGTTCTATATAGAAATAAAGAGGTTGCCATTTAATTGTATTATATATTGGAAAGTTTTGAAAATATACTGTTTATTTATATAATATTAGAATATAATTATAAAAAAAAAAAAATCAGCTAACGCCTTTTTATTCCCGTATACAGGGAGTAGGCGAGGCCATTTAGCCCTATCTAACTTTTGGAGGCTGAGTGGGCAGTTCAATCTCCACTGGTACCAGTCAGAGATAGATGGCCCAAGGCTATCACTAATTAAGCGGTACTCAGTGAAGAGAGACGGCTCAAATGTGCCGCCATCTCGTGGTCCCTAATCCTAACACAATATATTTAATGTCTGAAATAATGTGGGTTCTACGGTCGATTTTCTTGAGTTTACAGGACGAAAAACCCGAGTTTCCGGGAGGAAAAACCTGCTTGCCCGTGCCAGAGATCGACTAACTCGGGAACCGGTCAAAAAAAGGCTTAGAAAAATTTCCTCTAGTCGCCGACTAGACTCGAAACCAAGTCTTCCTTCGTGCAGCCAAGCGGTGTGGTTGGCAAACGCCACATCCACTGAGCTACACAGGCTCTAAAAATTAATTATAATAAAGTAATTATTAATCGATATTAATAAATAATACTAAAATATCTTGAATATTGCCACATCAGTTTTGCATTGTTTCTTGTTTTTAAAATTCTGTGTTTAATTGATAAGATGCTCTCTTTATTCTCCCTTCTTTTAATTGATTGCCTAAGTGATTATGAAGGAACCAAAAAAACACAAAATATACTTGTAAGAGAAAAATCTATACAGATTACAACCTATATTTGCACTTATATGCACACCTCATCAACAACAGTTAAGAAGGTCAATAGTCTAGAGCAGAGATTTTCAACCTTTTTCATAACATGGCACACCTAGACTAATTATTAAAATTCTGCGGCACACTAAAATTATGGTCTTTTAATTTTTTTGACGATCTGGCAAAAAATGGACATAATTTTGATTGACAATATCAAAAATATGTTGGCCCTTCGTTGTTTCCAGGAGTGGTTGACACACTTATGAACACGCTCATCAAAAGATTAAAGCTAATTAACACACAATTTTAAACCAATTCACCAACCGTAAGTTTAGTAAAATATAAATAAGGGAGCTTAAGATGCGGATGGAAGACCAGACACTAATAAATAAATGCGCAAATTATGACATTATTTCTTTCAATTAATTTGTTTCCACAAATCTCTCGGCATACCTGAATACCTCTCGCAGCACATTGGTGTGCCCGTAGCACACCGGTTGAAAATTGCTGGTCTAGAAATTATTGAAAAATGAATCACATAGGATAATAAAGTAAATGACAAGTCCTGAGATATGATATGAGGACAGTCGACATTCTAAATTTTGTCATTATTTGATTTCTTTTAGTATTCATTACTAGATGCTACTCACTGATTAAATGCATTTTTTCTGTTAATTGCATATACCCTCAGATCAGTTTGTTCTCTATTTATCTAGCTAACGTATCTTCAATAGAATTGTTTTTATATATATATGGTATTATTATTATTCAGGACCTATATAGAGTCAGAAGACTCATGATCAGAGCAATTGATGTGAAATCATTATTCTCCCAGTCATGAAGATACTTCACGTGCAAACTTTTGTTTGCTTACACATGGATAAAGGATGAAGCCACAAATATAATTTCTTGGCATCTTTAATTTATAGTATAAGCAAGTAAAAAAAAAGTTTCAAAAGCTATCTTTAATCTAAAGTATTTTAATAATAATATGTGACATATTTTGACTACTTGTTTATATGGAAATATGACTTCTACATAACTTTAACCATGGTATCACTTCTTGATCTGACTCCCACCGATGAGACCTCAAAGGTTAAAACCAGTCTGGATAGTGGCCCTTCCCATGCATAACATTATACATGTCTGTAAGGAAAATGTGTTGCATTATGAGATAAGGCAATTGATGTGAAGTCATTAGTCTCTATATACAAATAGCCCAGTAATGAAGTTACTTCATGCGCAGACTTTGTTTGCTTACACTTAGATAAAGGATGAAACCAAGAATATAATTTTTGGCATCTTTAATTTATAGCAAATACAAACTTGAAAGACTCTTTTTAGAATTTGCAGAACACTTAAAAAAACCCAGCCTAATCTTAATAAATATGATTGCATTAAACAATTTTGGAAACTTTAATTCTTAGCCCTCCTGTCTAATATATATGGCTAGTCAACAGCACCAATAGAGGGAGGGGAGCTCTCATAACACTTTAGTCTTTATTTATTATTATTTTCCTGACTCCCATGGAGTCACAAAACTCATTGTAAGAGGTAAGAACTAGTGAACACAGTCTATCATACCACTCCTTAAAATCATCCACAGTCTGCATGTTCAACATTCTTTCTCAGGCTAATGCATTCCACTCTCTGCAAAAAAACATGTCTTACCCTTTTATTCACCACCACCTTTTGCAACTTCCAGGGATGGCCTCCTGTCATTATTCCTTTCCCTCATTCTACAATATGATAATATCCTCACTGTTAATACAATAATAACCTTCAACAGCTTAAATGTCTCGACATACCCCCCCCCTTGCCTTCTATTCACCAACCTATGCAGTCCACATGCCCTCAACCTATCCTCATAATCAACGTCACACAGTCTTGATATCATTTTTATTATCTGTCTCTGCACCCTTCTCAACATTATTTCATCCCCTTCAAATCCCAGTGACCAGATCTGAGCACAGAAATCCAGATGTGGTTTGATCAATACTTGCCTTCACATTGTTTTCTGTATGACCTCAGAAGTTTAAATCTCTGACCACAAGCACATTAAGATCCCTTGCTTCCTCTACTTCTTCCGGTATAACTCCCTCCAAGTGAGTATGAAGCATCCCGTCTGTGAATCCCAAATTTTTACACCTTACATTTAGTTGCATTAAACTGACATCCCCCATACATTTGCTCACCATTCTAGCTTATTCAGATTCTCTTGAAGAGCCAAAATATCAGCATTATCATTAATAACCCTTCCAAGCTTCACATCATCTGCAAACAACTGACCATTTCCCTGTAGTCGTGTGACAGTATCATTGACATAAACATTGAACAGCAATGGTCCCAGGACTGAAACTCCACTTCTAACCTTCCCACTCCCTGATACTGCTTCCCGCATATACAACTCTGACATCAGAGATCCAATCCAATCCATTGCCTGATATCCAAATTCATATGATGCAACTTAAAAATCAACTTGTCATATGGCTTCCTGTGGAATGTCTTCAAAAAATCCAGAAAAAAAATCACAGTGTATGTCTTACTTTCATCCACTGCTCTTGTTAATCTTGTAAAAGGTACTCAGATTACTAAATCAAGAGAACCATTTAAAAATTCATGCTGTGCATAAATAATATTACCCTCATCTACCCAATTCTTTATGTATGAGTTCTTATCAATTTTTCCAAAATCTTAACAATTACAGTAGAAATGCAAACTATAATTTGATACCTCCATTCTACCACCACTCTTATACAATAGTACTATCTTATCCTCCTTCCACTCTCCAGAAACCTGCCCCATTAGAAGTCTTTCATTAAACAGCCAAGTTAACAGTGCAGTCAGTTCCATAGCATATTTCTCTTAAAACACATGGGGAAATTCCATCAAGTCCCCTAAATGTCTTAGTGTACTTAGTATTCTGAATATCATTAAACAGCCAAGTTAACAGTGCAGTCAGTTCCATAGCATATTTCTCTTAAAACACATGGGGAAATTCCATCAAGTCCCCTAAATGTCTTAGTGTACTTAGTATTCTGAATACTGAGTACATTTAGTGTACTCAGTATTCAGAATACTGAGTACACTAAATTTAAGTGGACTAAAAGTCCACTTAAAATAAAGTGACCCCTAATAATAAGGTGACACACCTTTTGGCAACTCCTATAGGTAAAGATGACCTCTCCATTGCTTCTGCCTTGGTATCTCCACCTCTGGGCCTGGCTCCCACTGATGAGACCTCAATAAAGTAGTTGAAACCGGTCTGGATAGTGGCCCTTCCCTTAATGCATAACATTATACATATCCACAAGGAGATGTGTTTTGCATTATGGGAGATGCTGAGATAGGAATGATGATAGCTTGGTCCACCTTTTCTCCAAGTTGCCTGGTGTTGCACTACCTTTCCTTAGTCTTTCAGGTGCAAACTTTGTTTGCTCACACTTGGATAAAGGATTAAACTAAATTTATTATAGTCTAACCAGTGCCAAAAAAAACTTTCAACATCTTTCTCTAAATCCAGAGTAATTTAATAATAAGGTGGCACACCTTTTGACAACTCCTATAGGTAAAGATGACCTCTCCATTGCTTCTGCCTCGGTATCTCCACCTCTGGGCCTGGCTCCCACTGATGAGACCTCAATAAAGGTCGAAACGTAGTGGCCCTTTGCTTAATGCATAACATTATACATATCCGCAAGGAGATGTGTTTTGCATTATGGGAGATACCGAGATAGGAATGATGATAGCTTGGTCCACCTTTGCTCCGAGTTGCCTGGTGTTGCACTACTTTCCTCAGTCCTGAAGATATTTTCAGGCGCAAACTTTGTTTGCTCACACTTGGATAAAGGATTAAACTAAATTTATTATGGTCTAACCAAGTGCAAAATAAACTTTCATACATCCACTTAATTTACTTCTAACACTTCACCACTCATTATCCTCAGGATAATCCATCCACAATCATTTTGTCTCCTACTTGCCACACGTAGCAAAAAAAAAAATCCTTGGGATTTCTTCAATGCAATGCCGGTGTTTCTTAATCTTTCCCTCTTTTATCTTTATGGTGTTGACAGTTTCTGTTCCTTATAATCACAACCGTTATATACACGGAAAAGGTGGTTGTCCCTATGCCTCCTGATGTAACCTATGTCTGTAGAAGCATTATGTTCTCAAGGCTGGTTTGCCTACTTGTGGGAGGAAAAAAAACCAGAAAAGCCCTGCAGTCCATGCCCAAGATCGGCTAACTTGACTTTGTCTGAGAAAGATCCTAAGCTCCTCACTTCAGCGACGAGAATCGAACTCAGGACACTCCTTTCCCAGGCATATGGTTGCAAAATGCACAGCCACTTGGCTAATCATGTGGATGCTAGTCTCCTCTCATATTCTAATTTTTCTAATATTAGAAATTTTATTCCAATATTAGTAACTTTCCTGATCTGAGCCTCATATTCTTCATGCAACTTTTCTCCACTGCTCTCTTTATATGTCTTCCACAATCTGTTTCTTCTGCAATTCCCCTTTTATTCCATTTGACTTCAAATTGCTTTCTTAAGTATCTCCCATGCACTAACCACAAAATGTATACTACATTTTGTGGTTAGTGCATGGGAGACTCCTCTTCCTTTAAATTCTTTCAACCATTGTACTGCTGCAAGCTGGTTTCTAAGTCTATGATAGTGACCTGCCTTATAATTCCACCTAGCGTCCTTCTGTTTTGATACCTCCCCATGCTTATTCAACCTCCGAGTCAGGACTACATGGCTGTTCACCAATGATTGGTTGGAGACAAGTATGTTATGTCATGTCAGTCACAGTCATATCCTCTTATGCTGTGGCCAAATCTAGTACTCTCGATCCTTGTGTTTCCTCCACCACATGCTGCCTAAAACAGTTGCTGCTCAAGAAATTCAGTTCCCTTTTTACTGCTGCTGTCTCCTCTGCCCAGTTTATATCACTACAGTTAAAGTCCCCCATAATGATCACTCACTTTGCACTTGCAAACTAACTTGCCTAAACATTTCCTGCTCATGACCATCTATATTTCCTGGTCTGTAGCAACATTCCACTAAATACACCTTTTCTGTTCAAAAAGAAACCGAACTTTTCGAAAATAGAAGAAACTAAGCGATTTCAAAGTGGTCGTGAGACGCTTCAGGACGACGAAAAGCCGGGCCGTTCAAAAACTGGACTGAGCGACGAAGTTAACATCCAAAAAAAAGTGAGTGATTTTATCAAAAAAAAAAAAAAAAACGAAATCGTCCGTGAGATTGATTGAAGATGAACTGGGATTCGAAAATCAACTGTGCACAACATTTTGACCGAGAGTTTGGACCTTGTAAATTGAATTCGCGATTTGTACCCCACAAGTTGACCGACGACCAAAAAATGTATCGAATTGAACTCTGCAAGGACCTCATTAAAACCACTCCTTAGGGCTCAAACTTCCTTGAAACGATCGTTACTAGTGACAAAACGTGGTGTTTTGAGTATAAGCCTGAAACAGAGTGCTGAGTGGAGACCATCAGAAGAGGGGCATCCAAAAAAAAAGTTGCTTGGAGAAGTCAAAAGTAAAGACAATGCTGATCTGTTTCTACGATTCCAAGGGCAATATCCACAAAGAATTCGTTCCGCCTGGCCAAACGGTCAATGGTGAGTTTTATCTCGAAGTTTTGAAGATTGATAGCGAGAATTTGTCGCGCACGGCATGAATATCGTGATGACCGACCGTTCGTCAAAACACACTGTCATCTTGGCACTAAACTCGGCTTCTAATGAAACAAATGTCATAAACAGTTGACACAACACTAATGAAGGTTGCCGCTTTCAAAAAGATATAACAGGTGGTGCCACTACTTTCTTCTATTATCGAAAAGTTCGGTTTCTTTCTTTGAACAGAGGGTGTATCTTGTCGTATAAACATCCATCTCACATCGTATACTCTCAAACCCATTAGTGTTATTTCCACTGAGATTCACCCTGATAACACAGTTCATCTCTAATTATGAGTAACACTCCACCACCATGTTTACCTTCCACATATACTCCGATTTCTATCCTTGTTAGAACATCCTCCTCAGTGAACCAAGTTTCACTGATACCAATAAGGAGAGATTGAGTCAATCAATGCCACAAACTTATTCCCTTTATTTCTGATGCTCCTAGCATTTGTATACAGAATAACCAGTGTATTTCCAATATTCTTATAATCATTATTACTCTTCCCCCCCCCCATACTCCACATGGTTCTGTAATATAGTATACACCTTATTTCTCAAGCCATCTATCCCTGCTTGAGGTTTCCCTGCAACATTTCGCCTGTGCAATTCTAGTTTCCCTGTTCAGACACACTCACTTGCCCAGAAAATGATAGTCTCTCTAAATGCCTGCACCTTTCTGCATTCAAATGCAATCCATCTCTCGCATACAGCTGCCTTCTATCCTGAAACGTACTCCATGCATCCACATATTTCTGACCTTTTTCCTGCACATTCTTGCTATCATTCATCATCACTGCTATTCTCATCCACTCTGCATTATCATACTGGAACAACATACTCACTCTTTCACACTCTCGCCTCAAACACATTTCTGCAGCACTATATCTAGCATCGACCTCAAATCTTATAATGCGTGATTCATGCTACCTCTCATGTCATTTGTCCCAACCATTACTATCATCTCCACGCTTTCACCCATTTCACTGCCATTGCCACACTCTCTGTCATGCCACCAGGCAAGCACTCCTCTGCATACTCCAAATAAATTCATTCATCTTTCTCTCACCAGCATTGCTGATTCTTATGGCTTCCAGTCTCTTCCTCCTCCCTCTTATCTCTCTATACCTTGTTTTCACACACACACTTGTATTTCTACAATTTCCTCTCTTCCACTGGCTCTCCCATTCTCTTACCTTCCTCTCTCCCTTGCTGTCGGATGCTGTTCTCTCTCACACACACTAGCCAACCTCCCTATCCTCCTAAGATCTTCATTCACTCTCCTCAACTTAGTCTTCATTCCTTCCATCTGCTTTCTCAGCTGTTTTCTGTTTCTCTCTGCACACACATTCTGCTTTCAATTGCCATCAAACAAACTATCTCTATCTGCCTATCCTATCTCTAACTGCCCAGGCTAAATTTATATGTAGTTTCCAACATTCTCTTCATCCTCCACTACACTACTGGCATCCTCAAACTGATAATCACCCATTTCCGAAGAACTATCTCCACTGCCGCTAAATCCTGAGATCGAGACATTCATGTCTCCCACTGCCTGCATTTCATGCACATGCTCATTCCCATCTCAAACCTGCTATATTCTTAAACAATGGGATGAATATACATCACATGCATAGCAAGCTACAAAATCATGAATTATTTATTCTTTCACTTGTTTTTTTTTTCTGTGTTATTACAATTGTCTGTGTAGCTCAGTGGATGTGGCGTTTGCACACCATCGCGCTAGGCCGCACGAAGGAAGTCTTGGTTTCGAGTCTAGTCGGCGACTAGAGGAAATTTTTCTAAGCCTTTTTTCGACCGGTTCCCGAGTTAGTCGATCTCTGGCACGGGCAAGCAGGTTTTTCCTCCCGGAAACTCGGGTTTTTCGTCCTGTAAACTCAAGAAAATCGACCGTAGAACCCACATTATTTCAGACATTAAATATATTGTGTTAGGGTTAGAGACCACGAGATGGCGGCACATTTGAGCCGTCTCTCTTCACTGCGTACCGCTTAATTAGTGATAGCCTTGGGCCATCTGTCTCTGATTGGGTACCAGTGGAGATTGAACTGCCCACTCAGTCTCCAAAAAGTTAGATAGGGCTAAATGGCCTCGCCTACTCCCGTAAATACGGGAATAAAAAGGCGTTAGCTGATTTTTTTTTTTTTTTTTTTACAATTGTCACATTGTATTCCTGATGAAGTCTCTGTGACTGAGATGAAATACTGAAATTGATTAAACCTGTTGTTTAATTATTTCTTTGTGTTGTAAGTTATTCTATTAAAATGCAACATGTAAACCAGCACCTAAGCCTAAATACTTGTCAACAACCAATGACTATGAAATGTATATTATGTATATAACTAGAAAAAGTACTACTAATAACTATTTGGTTATTTAATTGTAATATGTTGAATTTATCTAACAGGAGATGGAGAAGAAACTGAACTTTATAAGTTAGTTTCGGGAATATGTAAGAAAATAATAGGAATTTGTTGCATTTACTTGCCTGACTCAAACTTTGAGACTAAAGAGCACAAAAATAAAGTAAAGATGAGAGAAGATAATTTATTTTTGTTGTTAGGGTAAAATATATATATATATATATATTAAAAACATAGATTTAATGACTTAAAAAACCGAGATAACTTATAAAAATTTTAATGAGAATAATACAACTAGTTTTGGCTTATAACAGCCTTCCTCAGGTATTCATAAAGGAAAAGAATAGTAATAAACATTGAAGTATCTAAAAAAACTGGAAATTACAGGTAAAAATTGCCACACATAATTGATACATAAAAAACGTTGAATTTTTTCAAGTTGTTCTAACAGGCGTGCCATTGTTTATTGCAAGTGTGCGTGCAGGCTCACGTGAACGCCAATATTGAATAACTGCAACATGGCTATCTGGGATGTTATAACTCAAATTGTTCTTTAAGTGGACAGGGTTCAGCAGGATTTCCCTTGATTCTACAATTTTTCTCCCAAACTCATCATCACAGCGAAAAATATTTTCTGATCTATCCCAGCAAATGGAGTGGCTTTGTTGATCATCATTAGGAATATTTGAAAAAAGAACATGACTGAATAACGCAGTTGCATGAGATCTTTTGTAAGAGATGTCTCTCTTATGCTCTTCTATACGTTGTTCAATAGATTTGTTAGTTTGTCCAAAATAAGGGATATTGCAATCGCACCATAATTATATACACCTGGATATTTTAGGTTGTGATGAGTAGGCTTTGGATGGCTGATTAGAGAATGGATTTTAGGAAGTGTGGTGAAGAACGTTCTGATATTGTATTTTTTAAGGACTTGAGCTAATTTTTTAGAGATATGGGCTAATGTATGGAATGGAGATGCTACCTTTAAAATTAATAGTTTCTGTTGTGCACTGCCTAGGAGGATCCAGAAGAAATTTCTTAATCGTTTTTTGAGAGTATCCATTTTGTTTAAAGATAAGAGTGAGGTGATTTATTTCTTTTTGTAATTCATCTGGTTCATTCAAGAGAGAGTGCTCTGTGTCCTAACGTAGATATAGTTCCAAGTTTTTGTGGTGGAAAATGATGAGAAATTGACTAGGTTAACATACATAGTTTTATGAAGAACTAAATGACTAGAACCGTGATTTAAGTAAAAAGGTTTTAATATAAACACACTACTAGTTTCGGCCTGTAACAGTCTTCTTCAGGTAACATTATAAAACAAAAAACACTAAACATTGAGGGTTAAAAGACTATGAACAACACAGACAGTCTCTATACATAATTAGCATGAAAACATTGTAGTTGTATTTGAAGCTGTTCTTTCGTTTGTTGCATTGTTGGGAGAGTGCGTGTTTGCTGCATCACGTGAACGCCAGTACATGATTACAGCTGAATGACTATCTGGGAGGTTTTAGCTTAAGTTGTTATTTAGATGAACAGGATTGAAGATGATTTCTCTAGATTCCACAATTTTTCTCTCTATTTCGTCACTGCAACGGAAGATGTTAGTAGATTTTTCCCAGCAGACTTTGTGACTTTGGTTATCATCATTAGGATTAGCTGAGAAAAGGATATGACTTGATAATGCACTCGCTCGCTGTCTCTTGTAAGTAATGTCTCTCATGTGTTCTTCCATACGCATTTCTACAGATTTGTCTGTCTGCCCGAAATAAGGAATATTGCAGTCACATAATATTTTATATACACCAGGGTATTTGAGTTGATGATGACAAGGTTTTGGGTGACTAATTAAGGAACGGATCTTTGGAAGTGGAGTGAACAAGGTTCTGATATTGTATTTTCTTAGAACTTTTGCTAATTTGTGTGAAACAGTACTTATGTAAGGAATAGATATATTGCCTTTGAATGTCCCTACAGATGAAGTCCTAACATTACTCAAGGACAAGTTATCCAAAAAATGTTAGCCTTGCTTACACATTACATCAGGTCCGGTTACTTCAAATTTCAAGATAATATATACAAACAAAATCATGGACTGGCTATGAGTAATCCTTTATCCCCTGTACTCGCAAATATTTACTTAGAGGATTTTGAAACCAAGGTTATCTCTTCCTTTATTTTAACACCTAAAGTTTGGAAACGTTATGTGGATGATGTCTTCATTGTTTGGAGCCATGGACATGAATCCCTTATGGTTTTCCTCGAACATCTCAATAGCCGACATCAAAGTATTAAGTTTACTGCTGAGCTTGAAACGGATAATTCCTTGCCTTTTCTTGATGTCAAACTGACTCGCTCTTCTGGTAAACTAAAAATATCGATATATAGAAAGCCCACACATACCAACAGATATCTGCACAGTCAGTCTCATCATTTCCCTCCCCATAAGCTTGAAATAATTTCCACCTTGGGACATAGAGCCCGTTCTCTTCTTGATGACCCAAATGAACTGCTTACAGAAATAAACCATCTGAAAACTTCTTTCGAAGTTAATGGCTATTCCAAAATCATTGACAAATTCCTTCTTAATCCTCCTAGACATCACTCAGAAGAAACAAATAGATTCAAAGGCAATATATCTATTCCTTACATAAGTACTGTTTCACACAAATTAGCAAAAGTTCTAAGAAAATACAATATCAGAACCTTGTTCACTCCACTTCCAAAGATCCGTTCCTTAATTAGCCACCCAAAACCTTCTCATCATCAACTCAAATGCTCTGGTGTATATAAAATATTATGTGACTGCGATATTCCTTATTTCGGGCAGACAGACAAATCTGTAGAAATGCGTATGGAAGAAAACATGAGAGACATTACTTACAAGAGACAGCGAGCGAGTGCATTAACAAGTCATATCCTTTTCTCGGCTAATCCTAATGATGATAACCAAAGTCACAGAGTCTGCTGGGAAAAATCTACTAACATCTTCCGTTGCAGTGACGAAATAGAGAGAAAAATTGTGGAATCTAGAGAAATCATCTTCAATCCTGTTCATCTAAATAACAACTTAAGCTACAGCCTCCCAGATAGTCATTCAGCTGTAATCATGTACTGGCGTTCACGTGATGCAGCAAACACGCACTCTCCCAACAATGCAACAAACGAAAGAACAGCTTCAAATACAACTACAACGTTTTCATGCTAATTATGTATAAAGACTGTCTGTGTTGTTCATAGTCTTTTAACCCTCAATGTTTAGTGTTTTTTCATGTCGCCTGAAGAAGGCTGTTACAGGCCGAAACTAGTAGTGTGTTTATATTAAAACCTTTTTACTTAAATCTCGGTTCTAGTCATTTAATTCTTCATAAAAAAAAAATATATATATATATATATATATATATATATATATATATATATATATATATATATATATATGGAATGTTTACAAAATAGGTGATTTTATTACTTCTAAGAAAAAATTAGTTAACTGTTATGGGAACAGGGGCGAATTCTCCATGCTTGCTATGCTTGCTGCGCAAGCTCATTAATTGAGAAAGAAGTAATATTTATTTGTTAATAAATGCGTGCATTTATAAACATTCTATTTAGGCTTTTATTTTGTGGACAGAAGACATCTTAAGCTTGCGCAGTAATAATTGAGCTTTGCGTTGTGTATTGAAGGCCGATGCTTGCTCGCCTAGTCAAAACTACCTTGGCTTGCTTGGTTGTAGGAGCTTCCAGGTCTTCGCTACAGCACTGTGATTTCATGCGCGCGCATTGCCAATATTGCCAGATAACCTACAACACGAAATCATTCAGCTGCAAAGCGATGATGAGCTGGAAGCTAGGTACAACAACCTCCCACTGTTTGAGTTCTATAAATGTTACATAAGCAATGATGAATTTCCCACTTTGAGGAGACAGGCATTGAAATATGCATCTGTGTTTGGAACACAGATGCATATTTCAATGCATGAATCTGAATTCAGTCAGCTGAAATAAGAACCTGCTCACTTAGTTTATTCAATGTCACTGCTTGGAAAGAAGGCAATGGAGACCCTCCATGGACAAAGTGTATCATGCCATGTAACAAGTCGCGTGTTTGTAGCCAGTATAAATTGGAGACATACAGCCTCACTTCCTTACAGGGAATAAAAGACACTAACGGATTTATGTTTTATTTTATCTGGATATATGCCTGTTTCTATGATGTAATACTGTAGATACCAGATGAAATATCAAAAATTGAAATGGTGATACAGCCAGAGTGATAGTTTCTAAAACAGCTTTAGTACTTCCTCCTCCACATGAGTTCCTCATACGGTGAAGAAGTAGCGGTGAGTTCCATGTTGCTTATACCGGGCTGATAGCCTTTATCAAAATAGCTACTCATTAGTTGAAGAATCACTTCTGCGTCAGTCACCTGCAGCTGCATACCATCTGCATTCAGTGGAGTTATTCTTTCTTTTACTTGCGGCATAACGATAGAATTCTTTTGGGGATTCTTTTCAGCTTACACAGCCAGTCTGTTTTCGGACTTAGCATTCCGTAGAACACCTGTGACTCTTCGGGCCTGTTGCTTATAATTATCGTAACCGATATCATCCTTATGCACACGATAATCCTTCCACATCATCTTTTTCTTACGAATCTCTTGTTTCTTAGATTACATATCCATTTCACTCCTACTGTATTTATTCTTCGAACTGTAGGGTACCATTCTGATATTGCATCATTTAAGCATTTTTAAACACTTCCCATGCTGTCAATATTTTCCCCATCCAATAACTGATACCATGGCACAGAACCCACCATACCCCCTCAGCTGGTTATAATTTCGTGTTTTTTAGTTTAGCATGTAGTCTTTTTTGAATGGAATATTCATAAACTTAGCCACTTCCCAAGTGAGTACCACATGATGACTGTCACCAACCAGAGGCAGCATAATTACGTCTTTAACTGAAACGCTCTCTGACACTATGATTCGAACCTTAGGTTGCCAAGGATATATTACTCGGTGCTTGAAATGACACACACACACACATACACACACACACACACACAGATAGTAGTAGCAGATCGCATAAAAGAGATCTCCTACTATGCTAATAACAGGTTGTGAATTCGAACCTAGGGTTAGCATAGATATTTTTTGTAAATGCACATAGATCATTTTCCGCCCAGTGCAAAACCACCACCTGGTTTCCTGAATGTCTGAAATGACATACAGGTGCGCGCGAGAACACACACACATTAAAATTTTGACATAAATACTAGTGATGAAAATTTCATCAAATGATGTTAATACAGAGAGAGAGAATATTTGATAAAGAAAGTGAAGAATTCACTCAATTCTTCACTTTATTTAAAACTGTCAATAAGTCATCTCCATCCCCGTCCATCTACCCACAAAACCCTCCAAATCAATTCCTTGGGTAACACATCTCATTACGGTTAGGTAATGTGGAAAACAGAACAAGCATTCAGAAACATTTAACAAAGGAAAGTTCCACAATTTAGTAAATGGAATTGTCAATAAATTTATTGCCCATGACACAGTTATTTCAACGATTATTTGCTTGACTATGCGCAATTTTTTGAAATTTTACATACATAATATTGGTATATTTTATATCTAACTTTTGGGCACTGTGTAGACAGTCTCAGTCTCCAAAAATTAGAAGGGCTAAAACGGCTTTGCCTATTTCCTATAGGAGAATAAGAGGAGTTAGCTGATTTTATATATATATATATATTTATATTTATTGATAATTCCAATATTTATATATTGTTACGTTTAAACTGATTGTTAATAGTTTCTAAATAAAAAATAAATAATCAGCTAACGCCTTTTTATTCCCGTATAGAGAGTAGGCGAGGTAGCAGCCAGCAGTAAAGATACGGCTCAATAAGTGCCGCCATCTCGTGGTGCCTAATCCTAACACAATATTTTAATCTCTGAAATAGTGTGGGTTCTATGGTCGATTTTCTTGAGTTTATGGGAAAAAACCGCTTGCCCGTGCCAGAGATCGACTAAAACTCAGGAACCGGTCGAAAAACGGCATAGTAAAAGTTCCTCTAGTCAGCGACTAGAGGACCAGAACTAGAAGTCTATCTTCGGGCGGTTTAGTGCTGAGGAGTGCAAACACCACTTCCACTGAGCTTTTAGTTGTATAATCAACATGCTATGTACATTTGGAACTATATACAAATATTTACAATCTATGTACAATATTTACATAGCATGGTTGTTGTTGTTTACATATTATTCTAATATGTTGACAAGATCAGTTTGCAAGTACATTTTTTCTAGTTTTTTTTACACATATTTTAGATATATCTATTTTCATATATGTTACTAACCAATTATATTAGTTCTATATTTCTACTTTTTTTTTTTTTTGTATTTGTATCTGCATGTTATTTTTACTCTTTACATCATTCATTTCTATTCCCACAGCTATTCAGCTGGTAGGTTACATATTTACATCTGCATTCGAATATGCAGGCATTAATTTTATACCTTTAATATACATTGCGTTATTGTAACAAATCTTTGCTAATGACACATTTAATAATATATCCTATTATTAAATGTATATTCATATACATACATACAGGGTTTTACACCAGTTATTTCTATTCCGACAGCTATACACTACACAGGCTCTAAATGTTAATAGGTTCATATTCTTGAAATCTTGTCAAAGAATTGTTTTGCAACAACAATAACATATCATTCATACTGTACCATCGACAGGGTGTGGCATAGAGGCAGCCTGCCTCATGGCACCACTTAATAAGGGCGCTCGTTCAGCCATATTGCGGTAGGCTATGGCAACAAGATATTACCTTGGAAATTGCTTTGAGCAGTGCCAAAACATCTGATGTAGATGCAATAGATTTATTTGAAGAATTAAAAATTCTTTCAAAAATAATACAAGAGAAAAGTAGTCCTCACCTTTCTACAAAATCTTGTAGAAATTTATCCCAACGTAATCACCTCCCTAAGGATATTGTTAACAATTCCTGTTAGCGTAACAAGTGCAGAAAGAAGTTTTTCCAAGCTTAAACTGATTAAAAATTATTTGCGAACAGCAATGGCCCAAGAAGGATTGGTTGGTCTAGCAACTGTATCGATAGAGGCGGGCGTAGCTTATAATTTTAATTTAGAAGAGCTTATAAACAGTTTTACTGTGCGATATCCCTGTAGAGCAGTGGTTATTAACCTGGTGTGTGTGTGTGTGTGTGTGTGTGCGCGCGCGCGAGTATGCGTGCGTGCATCCCTGGGGGAGCCAGAAAGCATTTCCAACTAGCGAAAGCTACGTCGACTTTTGGAACCCCCTACTCCTACTCTCTCTACCTTTGCCTCAGCGCATCGCACTTACCAGCACATGCAGTGCAATAAGAAACTGGTTGATACGCGTACGTGTTCGCATACTCTGAGTACGAACGCTAACGAGGTGGTTTGACGCATGTATATATGTACATGTAAATGTATGTGTTTATTTTTCAATAAATAAATTATCTTGCAATAGATGTAATTTCCTAAATAAAGAAATAGAAACACATTTTTCAAGGGGGTACGAGAACTTATTTTTAGATTCAAGGGGGGGGGGGGTGCTGATCACTAAAAAGGTTAAGACCCACTGCTGTAGAGCAAACATTTAATTAATATTATCATGTAATTGTTTTACATTAATGTTTCTCTTGTAATAAAAACAAAATAGCAATTGGAGATTTTCTTATATTTTTGTCGTATAATCCATCAGGGCGATATTTAATTGTCTGGCTCAGGGTGCGATCTATTCTACCGACGGCTGTGATTGCATACAGATCTTGTATACAAGACATCGTCTTAAATTAAAAATCATGGACATGTGGCGGTTTACCAAGCCACAACTATAACAAAGTAATACATCCGGCAAGCAGAAAGTGAGGAAAGTTACGAAAAAGCAATGGTGTTATATAGTAATTTATCAAAGCGGTGGTTTAGTTTCTTATCATTACTGATTACATTATTTCATAATACACGCTGCAGTGATTAAAGAGTGGCTTCGCAACAAAATTAAGAAGGTCCCTAATGTTATTGGAGTTTCTGTCAGTAGTGAAAGTGTATCATAATTTAAAAATGTAAACATTCATTCACAATGCACGTTATTTTAGTAGCTGAAACTATGGTAGTGCACTTTTATTCTGTTTGGGTTCGCTGTACGTCGCCTGATCCAGTTAGCCGGTTTGTTCAACGTGACCTTGTTGTTTTTAAAGTCACATTCCACTTTCTTATGGTAGTTGGAACCATTCTGAGTTTATTTTCTCTATTTTCTCCGACTATGGCTGCATATCGAGAAAGAACATTTATAATGGTAAAGCCCGATGGAGTACAGCGTGGGCTGATTGGTCAAATCATCCAGAAATTTGAACAAAAAGGATTTAAACTTGTCGCCATGAAATTTATGGAGGTATGTTCAAATGTGCACCGTGAAGAAAATGACCGGTGTAATGAAAAACTTTTTTTCGTAAATTTTCTCATTGTATTTTCTTTTAGCCTACATATTCTTGTACTTAAAGAAATAAGAAAATTATGTTTTTACTTCCGAAAAATATCAGATGCAATTTATGTCTTGATAGGAACAACGGTTTGCCGAGTGGATAGCTCTTCCACTCACCAAATAATAGATGATTTTCATCGTCTGTGTGAGGCTACCGCCTTTCTTACTGGAGGCCTGAAGTTGCATACAAAAATTGATATCCGGCCTTTTCCGAGCGCACAATCTACGGCGAAAGATCAGTGAACGGAAGCGATGATTTATTATTGCATTGAATTTTTGTTGATTGTTTAGTGGATAATAATCAAAAAAGCGTATTAAAAATGGGGCGTGTGTGTAAATGAGAGATCAATCCTCATGCCTTAAGTTTGCTTGGTGGTAATTAGAATCTGATGTGCGGAAAATTCAAGAAAGCATTTTATTTGTTGGGTAGAAATACTGGAAATTGTAATCGGGTATATTTACAATCTCTTATGCACCAAACATGTAGCAAACAACTGGTAAGCATATCCACACACTTTACTAAAGTGTGCTGTAGGTTTAACAAACTCCCATATGAGACTGTGGATTGATCTAAAAAAAAAAAATACTTCCAGGTGTAAAAATTATTTTTATAATCACTACCCACTTATTAGGGAGCTGAACTCACTTGGAAAAATAACATTTGTTTTCTAAAGTATCTGATTATGTGACCCTTGGTCAACCAATTCCATTAAATTTATTACATGAAGTTTAAGATGATTTCATCCACATGGACAACTTGGTAATGAAAATAAAAAAAAAATCTGATGCATGATGTCTTTATTTCAACCTAATAGACAGCATTCAAAGGCCATATTAATGACACATATGACTAATGTAGAACAGACTGCCAAAAAATAGCTGGACATGAAAAAACAATGCAGTTGCTAGACATATATACACTAAAGCTAAACACTATTTGTGACAGGTAGTCCTCATTCTGAATGGAAATACCTTTTACATGCTGACACTTGCAAACCTTACATCAAGCAACAATATAATTAATTTACTTGTGGTTACTATACTTATTGCAAAATTTTGACAGCAGTAATGATAATAGAACAAGATGTTATAATTGTAGACATCTTCTCTTGAACTTCAGGGATATGATTTTAAATATGTAACTGTTACTACTAATATTTACAATCATATTCCTAATGTTCAGGAGAAGATGAGTCTAAAAATATAATCGATCACTAGATACTATGAGTTGATATTGTGATAAACATTCATCATTATCTATTATCCTCAAATGGTTGCCATGGAGATATACTGTTATCTTCTTTATGCAGAAATAGAGTTCCAGATTTTATTTTATTTAGTATTATATTTTTATTAAATAAAAATAAATATTCTATTTTTGTCCAGTCTCTGCAGCTGCTTGCCAACTGGCAAAATCTACTTGCCAGGTGCAAGTGTATTTGTTGAGCCTTGATGGGAATAAATTTTCTCTGTCTAACCATTGCCACATAAATAAAGGGAAGGGTTTCCATTTGAGGCTTGAAAATGTTGATTCCACTGATTAACTCATTACTTCAATCACCTTCTAATACTGTTGACAATGAGAATAAATTCTTTACAAAAAAATCATGGATGTTAGATATGTTTGCAAATGAACAACATTAGTTTGTTTCGCTATGCCCATTCTGAGGTTTATATAAAACAACTGAAGAATGAAGGAATTGATTTTTATGTAATTTAATATTAAAACCATTGAGAAAAAAAATTAACAAGCAATTTTAATTTTTTGTTAAAACTGGTTAGTAATAACTACCACTTGTGTGAAGACCAAAATACATTTTCACTTTACCAGTGATGCACACAAATTATCCTTGGGCGTTGTTGATAATTGCTTTCTATTAGAGAAAGCAATTATCAATATTATTTCCAGGCCTACATGGAGTCAAGACTAATCACAAGAGGCCAAATACTTGCAGACTATAATGCCTGTCAAACCTTACCTTGAAATATTCAACAATGGATGTTCTTGCAACACATTCTCTTCATTTACCATTTGCCATGCAAAAAATCTCCTTTCACTTCTTTACTTACATGACCTTAATACAGTTTCTGGGATGAACTCTCATTTTTCCACTACCTATTACCCTGTGCAATAATCCCCAATATCTATCTGATAAGCTCCTCCTGCCAACTTACCTCTCTTCATTGGTGCACCCACATAGGGGGGTCAAGGGGCCCCAAAAGAAAAAGGGAAAAAAAAGACTAGAAAATTTTCTAAAAAAATTCCTTTTTTTTTTTTATTTATGTTGTGTCGTGTCTTCTATTTCTATACTACTTATGAATTAACGGTCAGATAAGATGGGAATACCCTATAGCTCTCGGGAATCACGGCCATTGTGAACGCAAGGCGAACGAAGTAGTGCTCGGGTGATACTTTGTTTGCCCGAGTCAGGCCATAGATCACTGGTATCATGTATTGGCGATCACTACAGATGCTCAGTCATAGGTCGTATGCAATGCATAGTGTGTATTCTCAAATTGTCTACTCGACTCGCTCCCCCCCTCCCCAAGATTAAATCATGAATGCTTGCTCGTCCCCCCCCCCCCCAAGATTAAATCTTGAGTAATCGGCCCCCTCCAAGATTAAATCCTGAGTGTGCCACTGCCTCTCTTATCACCTCTTCTTATCTAACCAAGCTGTGCAAAACCACATTCCCTTGATCTGTCCTTATACTTGATATTTCAAAGGTCTGAGACAGTCTGTCACTTGCCTTAGCACACTGTTTATGGTTTTCTTATCATCATGGTATCTGCATTACTACATCAATGCAAAATAAATAAATAAAATAAAATACAAATGTGACCTTTACTAACATGGCATCCCCATTCTTCAGCACATAGTAACCTTCAACCTATTCAATTCCCTTGTAACAATTAGAGCTTCTTAATATTACTCTCTCTCATTTTGCATCATCAGCAAACAATTGAATATCTTTTTTTCAAACATTGAACTAGATCATCAGTATATAAACATCCATGTAACCAGGGCTACCCAACTGGCTATCCCATTTGTGTTCAATTTTGACAGTAGTCCATCATATAATGTTCTTAGTTTTTAAGATTTTAGATGAGAGATGAATTCACTGTCTAGTTTGAGACCATTATCCCACTTATTAGAAATCTGAAGTGGCTTGAAAAAGTTCAATGTTTGATTTCTAGAGCAGGGTTTATGGGTTATGTAAAAAATACATATATAAATATATTTAAAAAATGTTAAAACTCCATGCCTACCCACAGTGCTAATGTACATTAGGTTTACAACCTTTGCTGAATGGGAGTTATCTAACTAAAATCTATGAAATGCTTAAGCGAACCAGAAAACTACTTTTATAAGTATCTCCTCAGTCCACTACATTTGTCACCCTATTATAAAATTAAGTTACTGAAGCAAAATACATCCATAACAATCCCATGCTGGTCTTTTGTATGCTATCTCTAATCATTCCTCTGATTCTTTTACCATTAAATCTGATATATACATTGGACTGTAGTTAGATTTTCGTGACTTGGATTCTCCCTTGTGCACAATTTTTCCCTTTTCCACTCTCTTCTAAAATTGTCCCTGTTTTCCAATTTGTTAACAGTCAAGCCAAGGGTACTACCACTTGATTAATATTAATTATACCCAGTTGGCATTATTCACTTGCACTAATCTTCATATTGAGTAACATATCTGTAGTATTGAGATACAATCCTAGGTTATGTTTTGATGTGAGAATAATACTTCTGAAAGAATTATGTTTGTTTAGAAATGATTGTATGTTTCAACTTTGATTTTCCCATATAGGACTGATGTTTTCAAGTATTATTCTGCCCCCCCCCTCCCACTAGAGATGTAGTAAGATAACATTTTCTGTGACTATTTAAATTCATTCATTGTTTTGGAATAAAAGTGTTGTCAGTTAGAAATTCATCTCTATCAACTGAACACATCATTCCATAAATCTAGTGATGTAATATAAAATTTGCATTATAGGGTATGATGTAATCTGAAACCATATAAAATCTTACATGTTTGAATTTAAGATATCAGGAATCAAAATGTGATATTTTATTTTATTTATTTCTTCAGAAAAGGTATGATAAGCATTCTGTGAATAATGGTATGGTTGGTGTTGTCCTTGCATTAATAGTCCTTGACTCCATGAAATATTCCATAAGTAAATAATTATTATTTTATTTTATTAAAAATATTATATGTATATTTTTTAATATTTTTTTTTCATGAACATGTTTATCTGTTATATACTTAGATGACAAAATTAATGGATAGGTTAGGAGCTGGTCATAATTGTCTTGAAAGTATGTGTTGATTTTAGCAGATATGATCTTCATGATAAAACTGTGGAAACAGCCAGCAAAGACTAAGTCCTAACGTTGATGTCCACGTGGATAGCATACGTCTGCTAATGTCTTGAGGTGGCATGTTAATTTCATTATTCATTGTGTGTGTGTGACATCCCCAACATGCTTATTAGAGGCTGAAAAAAATTAAAGGCAGAAAAACCAAATTATCTATTCCTTAGCTCATTTATGGTACTAATACTTTAAGCTTGCAGCCTTTCATAGTCAGATTCACATAAAAAGAAATATAAAATTATGCTTTCCATGATAACCTGTGGATGTGAATCATGCTATGTCATAGTGTGTAAAACATAATAGATGATTTGCATTTGCTGTATATTTTACCTCTTATTGAAGAACCTGAAGCAGCACAGAAAAAAGTGTGATCTCTGTAATAAGAATTTCTGGCTTATTTAATCCTCAGTACCGATGTGTTATAGGTTTCCAACCATTTGTAATGACTTGTTATGGAAAGGGGGGAAAAAAATTATTTGAGAGCTGAATGTTTGTTGATTATCATAAATCCACATCCCTTTGAATAAAAGTAGTCTGTAAATCTTGGAATTTTTGGAAACTTCTGCTATCACTGTAGTTCATGCTTAGGTATACTATACCACGTGGATGACATTCAAGACCAATGGAGTAGAATGGTTAACTCCTTTTCCCATAGTTTCCTATGAGCATTGATTGTGTATGTTCTCTCCAATTTACATAAAATTCAACTACGGGCCAATGTATATATCAGATGTAATTGTAAAAGTATCAGAGGAACTAGTTAGAGATAGCATACAAAAGACCAGCATGGGATTGTTATGGATGTATTTTGCTTCAGTAACTTAATTTTATAATAGGGTGACAAATGTAGTGGACTGAGGAGATACTTATAAAGTAAGTTTTCTGGTTTGCTTAAGCATTTCATAGATTTTGGTTAGATAACTCCCATTTAGCAAAGATTGTAAACCTAATGTACATTAGTACTGTGAGTAGGCGTGGAGTTTTAACATTTTGAAAAACCTTGACACTTCAGGAGGGAAAAGCCTATCTCCACATTGTGAGACTAGCTAGCTAACTCATCTTCATTTGAAATGCCTTTATAAAGATTCCTTGTATTATTGACAGGATTCAAATTCACTGTTTCAAGCAAAAGAACAACTATCATTTAGATGTTTGTTCTTTGGATGTTTGCTATAAGCTATAAAGACCAAAAAATTTTATTTTCAGATTTTCACTGAACTTCTCTGCAGTAGCTGGATTGGATTTCAGAGTAGTGAAAATTCTTGACTACTGTGATCCCATTCCATGTTTATAATTATGACTTATGGCTGTTTATTTTTTATCCTTTCCAACCATTTTTTGCGATATCCTGTTCAGCAATGCTTTCCACTCGTTATGTATTTGCTTATGACAACTTGAATCAAGTTGTTAAAGATTGAAAATTTTGTCAATGCATAAAGATTGGAAATTTCACCAACTACACCAACTTCTACCATCATCATTTACACCACCTACTGCCCACCACCAGTATTTTTTTGTCTGTAAATTGTGGGGTATTCTGAAGGCCAATTTGTTTGTAGGGTGCACAAAAACAAGTATAAAAAGATGATGTAAAGTAGTCTATAAAAAAATAAAGTTCATAAAACCTAAATAAAAAACAAGGTATTAAAAAGATATATACAAGAAACAACACTGCATAAATAAAAATAATGTAAAAGATCTATGTATGGTTATAGATAATAATATTCTATAAAAATTAAAAAAAA
This sequence comes from Typopeltis vanoorti, assembly GCF_054136105.1. NCBI lineage: Eukaryota > Metazoa > Arthropoda > Arachnida > Uropygi > Thelyphonidae > Typopeltis > Typopeltis vanoorti. The sequence continues at coordinate 84,859,446 of NC_143561.1, read as the reverse complement.
AAAAATTTCATGAATCTGATAAAATCTGCCTGAGTATATAGGACTCAGACAAATTGTGAATACTATTATTATATGAGTGTCTCTGTGAAGTCAGTATTCATCATGGGAGATCCACATTAACTATTATTCACATGATACCTATCATACTGCTACTTAAACTTATGCACCACTGTGGGGCACTCACAACTACCTTTGGCAGATCATTCCACTCATTCACCACTTCTCCAAGCAAAGAACCTAGTCCACACACCCCTTACTAACCAAACCCTCTACACAACTTCCAGGTGTGACCCCTTGTTCTCCTGCTACTCCTCATATATTGAAAAAATTCTTTTGTGTCAGCCTTATAAGAATCCCATCAACTTCTGCAAGTCCAACACAGCTTCAATGTCCTCATAGGAAACAATCCACAGACCCATCAACAATTTAGTCACTCATCTCTGAATCCTCTCCACCACATTCTGATCTCTAAGAAACCCAGTTAACCAAATCTGTGCAGTAGTCACGATGTGGCTGAATCATAGCCTTATAAAGAGGGATAATAATCCTCCTATCTTTACTTGCAGTGTGTTTTTCAACATCCAAGTAATCCGTTGAACTATTTTTCCAACTTTTGCAATATGTCCTCTGAATATCAAATCTGTCCACCATCACTCATAAAATCCCTAGCCTTACCAGTTTTCTCCAATCCATTACCATCAATATGATACAAATTATGTAATATTTTCATCCCAAAATGCATTACCTTACATTTTGAAACATTAAATTTGCAATCATTGTCTTTTGCTCACACTGTAAATTTATTTAAATCATCCTGCAGGATATCTATTATTATTATGTGACACCTCCAGGGAGTCCAAAGACTCATCGAGGGAGAGTACCTGCTCTACAGCTCTATCTCTGCCATTCAATCCACCAACTGACCGCAACTTCATCAACGCCATCTACCGCCGACCACCACTAGTATTTCCAAAGACAATCGCAAACATCCATGCCCACAGCGGGATTCGAACCTGCAGCCTTTTGGCTGGAGAGCAGATACGCTGACCATTCGGCCAGCCAGGCTAGCATATCTACATCACCTTTTATCAACTATTGCTCTCATCAGCAAGCAACTGAATAACCCCCCCCTCCCTTAAATCCTCTGCTCTATTATTAATATTAAATTAAAGAGGAGTGTCCCTAATACAGAACTCTGGGACACTCCACTAGTCACCCTCATTCTCCTAAATTCCTTGCTTCTACTTCACTATACACCACCACCTGATGTCTGTCTGTCAGCCACCCTCCCTATCCATGCCACTGGCCTCATATCAGTTCCCATTTTCTCCAGCTTATGTAATAGTTTACCATGCATATTCTGTCAAATACCTTTGCAAAGTCTGTCACTATCACAGTGTAGCCATTTACTTTATCCAATCCTGCTGTCACTTTATTATAAAATATGAATAAATTACTAAGGCAGGACCTACCTTTTGCAAAGCCATGCTGTCCCCTAAAGAGTATCATATTCCTATCTGCCCATTCCACAAATAAGTTGGTTCTCCTCTTGGAAACTCAGACCACAACCTCATACAAGTCTCTTTTGCTGCAGAACAACCTACACCCACCAGTTCACAGTCTCGTGTCCTTTGGCGCTACAAGAGTGCCAACTAAGAGGGCCTCCATGACTTCTTTTCCTCCTTCCCATGGTCCAACTACTGCTTCAGTTCTTCTCATCCAAACATCTGCTCAGACCGAATAACAGAAATCATCCTCACAGGAATGAAGGCTTTAATCCCCTATTCCACTCCAAATTCTCAGCCACCATCCAAGCCTTGGTTCTCAAAAAAGTGTGCCAGTGCTGTAGAAGAAAAAAAAAAACCTCTCCTTACCACAACTGACTGAAGACCAAAACTTCAGCTGCCCTCTCTGCTTATACTGCAGCTTGCAACAGTTGCAAAAGAACCATCAAGTCGAAGTCAGATTTTGAAAGGGCCAAATGCTGCAAACTCACCTCCTGCCAAAATGGCAGTCACTCTGGTCCTTTGCCAAGGCCATTGGATTCAACTTCTGCCCACCCAGATTTCCACCATTTTCCCCCAACTCCAGAGATACCAATTGGTCTGTAATTTGCTCTTTCTGTCTTGGAGCCAACCTTTATGTACTAGAACTATCTTATCTTCTTACCATTCCTTTCAAACTTTGCCAGAGCTTTCAAACTTGATTAAACAACTTTGTCAGAGACACTGCAGTTCTCTTGCACATTCTCATAGCACGCAAGCTGCCATACCAACCAGTACCACTGCTGTATTCACATTGATATTTTTTAATATGTTGAGTACCTCCAGTTCATCTACCTGAATTCTCACATCAGTAGCTGCATATAGTTTCCACCTGGATGATCCACTGCAAATTGATCTCTTAGTAGCTCAACTATTTCTTCTGTTTCTCTCACCTTCCCACCATTAGCACTAAGTAAAGTTATTCTTCTTTCTCTTACTTGCTACATAGTGAAAAAACTCTTTTGGATTTTCTTTGGTCTGCTTAGCTAATTTTCTCGCATAGTCCAATTTAGCCTACCTTATCACACTAGTTACCCTTTTTGCCTGTGCTTTGTATAATTTATGAGCATGCTGAACACCTTTTTATTTATATTTCTCCCACAATGCCTTCTTTTTTTGCAACTCCTGCTTTATATTGCTACTCATCCACTTAATCCCTAATTGGTTTACTCTCTTGACTCTAGGGATACTACTTCTCCCAAACAATCCCTGACCACTTCCTATGCACTACTGACATTCTTACCTTATAGCTTCTTAAGCCACAGCAGTACCCCAAGCTGCCTCCTAACTCTTTCATAATTATCTGCTTTATAGTTCAGTATAAACCCTTTCTTGACAGAGAATTCTGTATGTTAGCTAACTGCACTGTCACTTTCCCCTGATTGGAGGAAGAGTGTCTAATATAGTTATCTTCTAACGCTATTGTCTAGATCCAACACTCTCAAATCCCTGGTCCCTCCATTATGTGTTGTTTCAGTTAATCATCGCTTAGTACCTATATAAATACCATTTGTCTTGCTATGTGTCCTTTTTTTCCCTTCCAATCTATATCGCCATAGTTGAAGTCTCCAATAATAGCTCTCCCTATGCTCATTGTGCTTATCTGCCAATGCATGGCCTCTGCTCCACATCTTCTGGACCCTCAGATCTATAGCAGCATCCAACAATGTATTTTGTCCTATTAGCCTCTTCTCACAACAAACAGCCTCAAATGAACCATCTCCCTCATATCTGCAATCCTTAACTTCTATTTTGTTGATTGAAGTTCTTCAGCTATCGTTAATACTCCTCCTGTCCTGTTCCCTCTATCTTCTCTGAAAATACAATATCCCTTACATTCTATCCCTGTTAAAAATATTAAGTTTTGAATTAACCTTTTTTGCTGATGAAGTATTCAGATTTCTATTACAATTAACTGCATAACTTCAGTAACATAAGAATTTGTTCATTTTTGTATATCTTTTATTACTATTATTAGTATTGTGTTATCTGAATTGATGATGTCTTAATCCTTATTTTTCTTAACCCATGTATATACTCATTATATCAATCTTATTCATAAAGAACAGCTATAAGTTTAATATAATACTGTTATTTTAAGCTTCTAGATATTGTTTTCAATATGTTAACAGATCTGCTGATTATTAATAATATAAAAATAAGCATATTTGGATGCATTTAAGCAGAACACATCTTTGAGTGTCTTACTAGTTATATTAATTTTTGTTTACCTTAACATATTTTGTTTGCTAGGCTGATGAAGAATTACTTAAAAAACATTACTCTGATCTTGCCGGACGTCCTTTCTTTAAAGGACTTGTGAAGTACATGCAGTTGGGGCCAGTAGTACCTATGGTTAGTTAATTTTTTTTTTTTTTAATCAGTTAATATTTATAATGTATTTCACCTATAAAAGTTTCCACATAATATGAACTGTAGAGTTGAAGTTTTCTGTAGCTCATATAGTGTATTAATTATTTATATTGTTTCTAAATGATAGTTTATCAACAGTTACTTCCTGTAAATGGCTTATTTTATATAACATATTTACAACAAAACAAGCATGTGAGACATCAGGAAATGCTATAGAGTTTAGTAAATCACATGGCTTCATTCAATCTATTAATGCAAGTAGCTAGTTGCATTTCACTTTTTTAATATCTCTCTCTCTCTCTCTCTGCTTACTATGCCAGTGAAATGAAACAATTTACTCTGCAAGTTACTGCTTACACACGGAAAATTATTTTATCACTTCTCCTGTTCTGCAAATATTTTTTTAACATGTGATGTATAGTATATAATTTAAATACAAAGCAGAAAGGGAACTACAGATAACATTGCTGTTTCAAAATATGTTTTATTATTTTTGCCTTCAGGTACACAGAAAAAAACGCCCCCCCTTGGCACCTACGGTGGCAGGGGGGGGCGTTTTTTTTTCTGTGTACCCAACCCTCTGAGTTCCAGGCTGGTAAGCCGGTAAGACAAAAAACATTTCAAATTTCGGCTTATCTTTTTATATATATAGAGTAGATATATATATACATACACCTCTTGCTCACTCACCATTAGGTCTTCTCTCATTTCATTCTCTGCACTTCAGTTTCTGATTTCACACTAGAATGAAACACCCTGATAATCTGCTCAGGTGAATACCTCAACTATGTTCTCTGCAGCAGTTACCAATGTCCTGCTTTCATCCATTAACCTCAATGAAAATTCTGATTTGAAAGATTATTTCTCGATTCTGCTGAAGTAATGGTAAATATCTCAAAAAAATTGGCTAAATTGGGATATAGCTATTAGAATATGAAAGTCTGTATACTCTTTGTAGAAAGATTCTTAGCTTTAATTAACAAAGGAAGACTTTGTTTCAAGTCTAGTCGGCGACTAGAGGAAATTTTTCTAAGCCTTTTTTTGACCGGTTCCCGAGTTAGTTGATCTCTGGCACGGGCAAGCAGGTTTTTTCTCCTGGAAACTCTGGTTTTTCGTCCCGTAAACTCAAGAAAATCGACCGTAGAACCCACATTATTTCAGACATTAAATATATTGTGTTATGGTTAGGGACCACGTGATGGCGGCTCTTGTGCCGTCTCTCTTCACTGCGTGCCACTTAATTAGTGATAGCCTTGGGCCAGCTATCTCTGATTGGCTGCCAGTGGAGATTGAACTGTCCACTCAGTCTCCAAAAGTTAGATAGGGTAAACAACCTCGCCTACTCCCTATAAAGGGAACAAAAAGGCATTAGCTGACATATGCAATGCAAGCCTTGTGTCCTAGAGTTCATTACCATTACTGCTTATCCACATCACCAGCTTGTTTTTTATGCTCCTGATAATGCTAGCAAAATATACAACTTAAAATCTAATTAATACATAATGCTGCATATGTTCAATTATTAAACTAATTTTATGGTTTCACTTCTGGACATTATTAGATCCCAATGTTTTGCTGTTGAGGACTAACAGTTTTGTCTGAAGCAATGGGGGGGAATCAACCCCATGCAATTCAAGATTAGGTTTAACTGCTATTTAAGCAAAACAGACCAAACCAATTTTGACTCATTTTTTGATTGTGGGGAGGGATCCATAATACCTTAAACTTGATGTTGGAGGCTTAATGGATTGTATACAGCACTCAGAAAGGATTAAAAACAGAATTTAATTCTTCCTGTATTTCGTCTCAGTCAATGAGACATCTTCAGGGATTACAAAAAAACTAATGTAACATAAAAACAAATAACAAACAATACTAAGCCCAACCATGTGGGACACACTAAAGTCCTATCTAGGTGGAACGCCCTCTAAGGCGATGCCGTCAGTGCCCTAAGCCTTGGCCACAATTTCGTGGTCGCCCCGAAAGAAGTGTCGGTGCTTAATGTGATGTTCAACATCAAACGCGGGATCTGTTGCTTAGCACGGGAGATAGCAAACAACATCAGACTTGACGTCGCTAACATCCTCGCCCAGTCTTCGCCTCCTAGAAGTAATTTATTGTCCTCCCAACGAACTGCTCTCATGAATTATGTATTGTTATCACCAGAGCTGATAAGGGTAATGCCACGGAATACAATCGAAAAATGGAGATTATCCTCCAAGATTGCTCTACCTACACCCCGCTAGAACACGACCCCACAAAAAACACAAGTTAAAAAACTAAAAAACATACTTAAAAAAGTGTCTTCCTGGCCCCCGGAAATCACGAAAAAACTCAAACCTTTCTGTCCCCCACCCCCGAATATACGGTTTACCAAAAATCCACAAATCCAATTCCCCTCTAAGACCTATAGTAGATGCCACTAACTCACCTTGCTACAAACTGTCAAAACAGCTGGCCAACTCTCTGACCCCTACTGGACTTTCCACATCCTATATAAAAAACTCTACCCATTTCAAAACCCTCATAGAAAATTTAACCTTAAATAACACAGACATATTGGTAAGCTTTGACATCTCCTCATTGATTACCAATATTCCCTTAATTGATACCTTAACACTCTTAAAAACGTTTTTCCTTCTGACATCTTAGATCTCTTTTCCTTTGCCATTTATTCTGGTTATTTTTCTTGGAAGAACAAAATCTATAAGCAGATAGAAGGAACCGCCATGGGTTTCCCCCCCTCTCTCTCTCTCTCACCCACCCTTGCCAATTTTTATATGGAAGATTTTGAAAAACGAACCATAGACTCCCCCTCTCAAACCTTCCATCTGGCTAAGATATGTAGATGATGTTCTCTATTTGGCCTCATGCCCAGACACAAGCCTTCCTCAGTCACCTCAACAGCCTACATCCAAAAATCCAGTTCATGATGGAAAAAGGAAAAGAACAATTGCCTACCCTTCCTAGACACCTTAGTTACATGCCTCACCAACGGTACACTTTCCTTCACGGTATATAGAAAACCCGCGCACACAGGCAGATACATCCACAAACATTCCCACCACCACCCTGCTCAACAGTATGGCATTATTAAAACTCTTACCAAGAGAGCCCACAATCTTTGTTCCAGTGGAACCACCCTTACAATTGAGCTTGACCATATACACAACATTTTCCTCTCCAATGGCTACAGTGATCACAGCATTAGAAAAATAATCACTTCCTCCCCCATTCCCTGGTCTTCTCTTCAAAAAGAGTTTAGAAATGCTGTCACCATACCCTACATCCGTGGCACATATGAAAAAATTGCCAAGATTTAAAAAAAAATACAACCTACACACAGCATTTAAGCCCCACCGCAAACTTGCTACCCTCATCCGCTCTACAAAAGATCAGCTCCCTCCTCTCTCTCAGTGCCTGGAGTCTATAAAGTACCCTGTTCCTGTAAACTGGCGTACTTTGGACAGACAGGCAGATCAGCTACTATCCGCCTGGAGGAACATAAGTCATACATCTGCAAGCACGACTATGGTCAGTCAGGCCTGGCTGACCATGTCTTGGATACAACCTACAGGATCTCATGGAGGAAAACCACCATGCTCCACCACAACAAATTCAAAAGAGAAAGACAATTCCTAGAATCAGCAGCAGCTCTCAGGAATCAACCAAATCTTAACAAATATGGTTGCATTAAGCTTCCTAAGATTTGGGAAACACTTATCACCAGAGGTCCCACTTTACATTCCAGGCACCTACAACTGCCCTTAGAGGGCTCTCCACCTAGATAGGACTTTAGTGTCTTCCACGTAGTTGGGCTTAATATTGTTTGTTATTTGTTTTTATGTTACATTAGTTTTTTTTGTAATCCCTGAAGATGTCTCATTGACCGAGACGAAATATAGAAAGAATTAAATTCTGTTTTTAATCTTTTCTGAGTCTGTATACAATCCATTAAGCCTCCAACATGACGTTCTCACAGCACTTAAGCCTCTACACCTGGAAATTGGTTAAGATCATTTACAGACAGCAATGTTAGACTGTATCCATGGGCTATACTTACACTTTTCCTGAGGTGGGTGGGGCCCAAGGCACTAGAGTGCTCTGTGGCCCCAGCTAGAGACTCGTGCACAAGTATGGCCCTGACTATATCCCTATGGTTAAAAATAAATATGGGGATGAAATGGATTTATCATGAGATTATGCAAGAACTGTAGAGGAAGAGGATGTCATGGAGGAAATATAAAGTGAAGAAAGTTTTTTTTAACTTGAAAGAAGGCTACTATAATTTACTTTGTAAACAAAAAAACAAAGTAAATTATAGTAGACTTCTTCCTTCTTTTGCCTTGCAGTGTCGAGGGTTTCTATTCATTTAACCACAACTGTACACTAGGATAAGGTGGTTAGCCCCATGCCTCCCAGTGTATCCTATGTCTGTAGAAGCATTGAGTTCTCAAGGCTGGTTTGCCTGCTTGTAGGATGAAAAACCTCAGATAAACTGGGGAGAAAAACCCTGCAGTCCATGCCCAAGACTGGCTAACTTGTCTGAGAAAGATCCTAAGCTCCTCACGTTAGCAATGGGAATCGAACCCAGGACACTCCTTTCCCAGGCATACGGTTGCAAAGCACATAGCCGAGTGGCTATGCTCTTCACAATCAGTCAGAGGATGAGTCTCAATAGATTGCACTCTGGTGGCTGCTCTTCTAAGCACAACACCCAGACCAGTACCTAGGTCATCTGTGGACGATTTGGTGCCCACACGTCACACCTGAATGGTGTGGCATAGGAATTGGCAGCGACATAGTCTCAACTTGATGCTTCCATTCTAGTGGTCTCATCAGCAGAGCGATCGTGCCATAACAGTATGAAAGCAACTCCAGCTAGTGCTGCCTTTCAACATGCAAGACACGAACAGTATTGTTGCAGTGGCTAGATAGAGGCGTGAGGCCTGTATCTCACTCCAGAGCGAGATACAGGCTAACATGTAAAAATAAATTGTTGGTTGCTGCTATAGACTAGGAAATCCGCAGAAAGATGTAGATGCCATGCATGAGCAGATTTATACAATGAGTGCAAGCCGAGCAATTATTATGGGAGATTTCAACTATGGGGACATAAATGAGAAGGAGAAAAGGGATCATGGCAGGAGGGAAGTGGAATTTATACAGTTGCTAAAGGATAATTACCTTAAACAACATGTTGTAAAGATGACCAGGGTTGGATCTGGTAACAGTATCAGAAGATATATTCATAACCAAGGTAGACACTCTGCTCCAATTGGGGAGGGTAACCATGCTGTCTTGTTTGGGAAGATTGCTAAATATGTGGAATTCTCGATCAAAAAGGGTTTATATTGAACTATAAAGCTAGTAATTATGAAAGACTTGGAGGTATCTTGGAGCAATGCCATGGCTTGAGAAGCTACAAGAAAAGAATGTCAGAGTGGGAAGTGGGCAGGGGATTGTTTGAGAGAAGCAGTATTGGACTTGCATACCCCCAAGTCACGAGGGTAAACCAAGTGGGGATTAAGTGGATGAGTAGAGATATAAAGCAACAGCTGCAAAAAAAGAAAATGTGGAGGAAATATAAAGAAAAAGGTGATCAGCATACTCACGAGCAGTACAAAGTGCAAGCAAGAAAGGTGAGTATTATGGTAAGAAAGGCCAAATCAGATTATGAGAGAAAATTAGCTAAGCATACCAAAGTAAATCCAAAAGTGTTTTTTCGCTAGCAAGTTAAAGGAATAATTGAGTTGCTGACTGATCAACTCAATTATCAAAGGTATTATCGTCCAGGTGGAGATTTTGCAGTTGCTAAAAGCAACAGACACACATCAAAATTAAGGTAGATGAACAGGAGGTGTTCAGCATGTTGAAAAATATGAATATGAATACATCATTGCGACTGGATGATGTGTCAACCCATCTTACATAAATGTGCAAGAGAACTGGCATTGCCTCTGATGAAGTTGTTAAATCTAAGTCTCAGTTCTGGCATGGTTCTAGGGGAGTGGAAAGAAGGCAAAATAATTCCTTTGTATAAGGGAGGCTCTAAGACTTCAGTAGCAAATTATAGACCTATCAGTATCTCAGGAGTAATAGTGAAAGTACTGGAAAAATTGGTCAAAAAGAGAATTCAAGAATGGATGGATAGGAATATGATACTCTGAAGGACAACATGGATTTGTTAAGGGCATGTCCTGTTTTGATAATTTATTCACATTTTATAATAAAGTGACAGTAGAATTGAATAAAGGAAATGGCTACACCATACTACTACTACTGGACTTTGCAAAGGATTTGGCAGAATACCACATGGAAAACTATTACAAAAGTTGGAGCAAACGGGAATGGATATGAAGCTAGGAGGATGGCTGACAGACACCACAGAGCAGTATATGGTGGAGTGAAATCTAGGAGAATGAGGGTGACTGAATGAGTACCTCAGGCTTCTGTACTACTGTAATTTGTATATGAGTGATACAGGCAAGTGATGATGCACAACTGGAGTGAGCATTAGTTGATAAAGATGATATAGATATCCTGCAGGATGATTTAAATAAATTAAGAGTGTTGTCAAAGAATAATGATTGTCAGTTTAATGTTGCAAAATGTAAAATTATGCAGTTCAGGTTGAAAAGGTTACATACAGTGTATGCAACCATTGGTGTATTGGATCACAGGAAAATTGATGAGGCTAGGGACTTGGGGATAATGGTAGACAGAGGGCATATTGCAAAAGTTAGTAAAATAGTTCAATGAATTACTTGGATGTTGAAAAACATGTAAACAAGTTTTTTTAACAGGTCAAGTCAAGCTCTGACTTGACCACATTTTGTCTGCTGCACACAGATTTGGTTCACCTAGGTTTCTTGGAGACCAGGAGTTGGTCAAAAGAATTCAGATGAGTGACCAAGATGGTGACAGGTCTGGAATACTACTTATGAGGATAGGCTGATGGTTTGTGGGTTACAAAATTTAGTTAATAGGCAGAAAAGAGGGGGCATGATAGAAACTTATAAGATATTAAAGAGGTTTTATATAATTGATAGAAAGGAAATTTTTTCAATATATGACAAATAGAGAACTAGGAGTCATCCGTGTGGTTATTAAGGGTATGTGAACTAGATTTTTTGCATGGAGAGTGGACAATGAATTTCTTTGTGGAATGGATTGCCAGAATTAGTTGCGAGTTCCCTGACAATGAATGAGTTTAAGGAGAGTCTCCCACGATGAGTGTTCAGACTCCATGGAGATACCATATAATAATAGCATTTAATTTATGAAATTGTTGTCCTAGATGGACAAGTTGATTGCATCTCTGCTCTCCAACCAACAGGCTAAAGAGATTTGAATCCTATTGCCTGTTGTGGGGGTTGTTTTTCGAAAGTCTTTAGGTGGTGGATGATTTTCATTCTCTCATATAAGACTAGTATCATGCTTATTGAAGCTCTGAAAGGGGCTTGAAAAGGAACTGGTTTTTGGAAATATTTGGTAATATTTTAGGTATAAACAGAACATTTGAATTTAAATATTGTAGCACTGTTTTTTTGAAGAATTTTAAGTTAAGAGTTTTTGTTTTGTTGTTAAATTCCAGGTGTGGGAAGGCCTAAATGTAGTAAAAACAGCAAGAGATATCATTGGTGCTACTAATCCAATGGAATCAAAACCGGGGACCATTCGAGGTGACCTTTGTGTTCAAGTTGGAAGGTAAGATTATTAGTTTGGTCTTACTTTTTTTTATGCTGAATTAATCCACAATTTACAAATTGAACTTTTAAGTTTTGTAATAAATATTTAACCTTGTATATACTGTACTGTTTATTTGTGCTTGCTTTTGTTGGTTTTGTGTGGTTTATCAATGACATTAGAAACTATTGTCCATAAATCAGCAACTCAAAGATCAAATTTTGTGTTGGCAGCTGAATTTGTGAAAATTGTTTTAAACAGTTTTCACAATTCATACACTTTGTGTGCATTGAAGAATGTGAGATATATTAACTGTAAGGATGAATGAAAAAGAAATAGTATTAGTGTGTGAGACAGTTGCTTAGATAAGACACTGTTGTTGTGCTATAGGTTTTACAGCCTCTTTTGTTTGAGGCTGATTTTAGAAAAAAAAAAGTGTGCTAAGAGACTGAAGTGTTTGAAAAAAAAATAATAATAACATGACTAAAAATATAACCATGTTTTAAGGAAATTACAACATAGCCTAATATATTAACTAAAATAACTTTAATTAATGCTTCCTGTATTTTGCAAAATCAAATTACGATCATCAGGGAACAAAAAACATAAGATATGGTCTGTAGGTGGTTGAAAGATTGTATAGATCTACCAGGTCCCTTGTGGTTGTAAACTATCCTACTATTGCTGAACAGGCAGGACAGCAAGCATCATAATTGCTAAACATGAGTACTGGAAGCACTGGCTCCCACTGAAGAGACCTCAATAAAGATCGAAACTAGTCTGGGTAGTGGCCAATTCCTTAATGCATAACATTATACATATCCGCAAGGAGATGTGTTTTGCATTATGGGGGAGATACTGGGATAGGAGCGTTGGTAGCTTGCTCCACCTTTGCTACGAGTTGCCTAGTGTTGTACTACTTACCCAGGTAAGATAGTACAACACCATATTCAGTCCTGAAGATATTTTCAGGCGCAAACTTTGTTTGCTCTCACTGTATAAAATATAAATGTGAAAGACTTTTCATTGAATCTGCTTTAAAAAAAATTACCCTAACATCAAAATATTGGGTTGCATAAAACCCCAAATTTGGAAAACTCTCATCCTCTGCACTCTACATCCAAGGATGTCTTAGCCCACTAGAAGGTGCTATTTAGGATTTTAGGCCAATTCTCAGTTGACATGCTTCATTTTCAGTACTTAATGTAGTGCCTGTTTGCATGTATTTTTTGTTCCCTGATGATGGCAATTTGACTTTACTGAAATATTGGAAGTATTATTTAAAGTTATTTTAGTTGATATATTAGCCTACATTGTAATTTCCTTAAAAATACAGCTATTAGTAGTCAAATATATAAGCCTTACCACCAGACCAGAAATATCATGTACGACACTTCTGAAGGGAGGCAAATATTAACACTACAGGGTCTAAAAATGAAAGAACTGGGTTTGTGATGCGTGTTGAGTAATCAGGTGTTATAATAAGGCTGTGGGAATGGGCTACACATTGCATGCTTTTAGTAATGTTGCCATTGTACAAGAATTGTTTTAGGATAGATGTTTTTAGTTATAAACCAGTCTATATATAGCTGTAGTTGTAGTTATAAAATTGGAAAGATCTATTAGAAATAGAATACAGGATTGGGTACATAAACATAGGATTCTTCATGATGCATGGGTTTGTGAAGGGAAATTCTTGATTTAGTAGTATATTTGTAGTTTATGATAAATAGATAAATTTTGATTCCATCTGATAGACAAGTTATAAGATGGGAAGTGATTAGTCAGATGGACAGATTTTTCTCTGTGAATGATTACTGGAAAGTTTTTTTTTGGGGGGGGGGGGGGAGTATCCCAGAAAAAGAATAATAACCAGTGAGTTTTTATTTCCTCTCATGAAAAGATATAAACTTGTACTCCAACAGCACCACAGCTGGGCTCAGGGTTTATTATCTTTATTTTTTACGTAACCCCAAAACCCTACTTTATAGACCAAACTCTGAACTTATTGAACTTTTTAAAGACACTTCAGGCCTCCAGTAAGTGGGATGGTCTTACATCTCCCACCTAAACAGAACCACAAACATCCATGTCAGAGCCTGTTGGTTCGAGAGGGTATGCTACGCACTCAGTATGCCGCAGGGTTCGGTTCTTTTCTTAGGCCATTACTTGTTAATGATATTTCGTATGGATTGATGCATACTAAATATCATGTTGTCTGCTCTCTTCAGGAAAAATTAAATATCCATTTAACTTGTATGAATTGAGTGAGTTGCAGTTTTCATGGTAATGGTGCAAGGCATTGCACTTTGGAGTGCAAAGATATAAGTACTGTATTTGTACTGTAACCATGCTTCAGGAGGTGGATGAGATTTTGAAATATTGCGAAGAAAAGGAATGTAGGTAGACATAATTAATAAACATGAAAGATGTTTTATTTTATAGTAAATTTGCCCGAGTATAAAGATCATCATCATCAGTATAAAATTTAAATTATACAAGTAATGAAATGAAGATTCAACAATATGAAAACTTGAGAATAGTTCTCATTCTCCTATCCTTGCATTTTATGGTTTTATGGAACAATTTGAAAAGAAACTGCTCAATAACATCCATCTTAGCCCTCCTTATGGTATAAATATGTGGACAGTATTTTTGTAGCATGATAGGATTCCTCTTCTGAGTTTCAAGATTTCATTGCAATGATTTTAATGCTGTTCATCATTGAATATACTTTACTTTTGAAATGGAAGAGGATCGTTCTATTTCTTTTTTTTAGATCTTATTTTTCACCAGCCAGATGGAAACCTTCAGAAAACCCACACTGGACTTCATATTATCCATGCTTAGTCACATCACCATCCTTGTTAGAATCTGGTCCCATTAAGTTTGATACATTGGACTCACTCTAGTGCTGCTGAAGCAAAAATGAATTTTATCAAGACTGCAATGAATTCTAATTCGGAGAGATTAGATTAGTGAGAACAGCATAATCTCCTGGGCCACGTTTGCTGATTAGCATAAATCATACTCAAATTTTGTTTCTCTGGTTATGTCTCTTACATAAATGTGAAATGGTATATAGACTTGATCTCACCTTGGCTTTATGCTACACCAACATTTAAGTATCGCATTCATATAAGATATTTTACTGGATCAGATTGCCAGATCAAATTTTTTTTTCTTTTTTTCTCCAAATCATTCAGTCTATACGGACTGACCATTCAAGCGATATATATATCATGTTTCCCCGAAAATAAGACAGAGTGTTACATTAATTTTTGCTCCAAAAGACGCATTAGGGCTTATTTTTAGGGGATGTCTTATTTTTTCGTGTATAACATGTACAATAAGTGCATGCGTTACAACACGATGTATTGAATTTGATAACGAACATCCGTTCGTTATCAAATGCACACATTATTCATGCATTGTGTCTGTACTCCGATTGGTCATTCGGCGATAAGTCTTGAGTTCATCTGTTTACATATGCTTTTACCTCTCCTCCAAAGGTGCCCACTTGGGTATTTACAAATACTTAATTGTAATTTATATTATTATTATTTTATAATTCAATATGTCTGTCGTGTGTTGCAACGGACGTACTAAATGCATCCATCTGGCTGACGATCTTAACTGGTGCTTATTTTGGGGGTAGGGCTTTTATTACGAGCATCCTGAAAAATCATGCTAGGGCTTATTTTCCGGTTAGGTCTTATTTTCGGGGAAATACAGTATATCCTGCAAAATCTTAGAACCATGCAGAGATTTATATAAACAAAGCATTTTTAAGTATCTTTTCATCACCACAATCTGGGAGATACCATTACATTAAATAGTGTGACGTCAACGGACTCACACAAGCTTTAACTGATACTAATGTTACAATAAACTGTCTGAATTATTAAGCAAATCTTCAAGATTTTAGGTTGCAAATGATTTTCATTCCCAAGTTTGAGGCCACTTCTCTGCTATTTGGAGACCAGACATTTGGTCTCTGAAACAGTCAGCTTTCCAGATTAATGTCAAAGTTATGTCAGGTTAAGTTAGTTTACAACTTTTTTTTTTTTTTTTTGCTGTCATTGACAAAAAGAAAAAAGAATGTGTACATGTTTTCATTTCTAATACTTTGCAATTGGCCCTGTTGTAATGTTAGAATTTTCATAACCATTCTAATTGATTTCCTCATTTTCAAATGTATGATTATTTTGGGATTACTATAGAATCTATTTTATATACAAATATCATCGTGCTGCACTTCTGAACTTACATTTAGAATGTTATTGAATTTTATGTAGAGAGAAACATAAACATAATAAACATGTAGTTATATGAGTTACAAGAACTATTATTGAAATTATTTGTCTTTGTCTTGCGTGTCTGAAGAGTCCTGAATGAAAACAGTCCCTTTTCTTTTTTTTTTTTTCAGATGCATTTAACATAGAATAATAACCTCTTCTTATTTACATTTTTAAATAAACGCCAAAGCTAACAACCTGGTTATTGACTCTTTTCATTACTTATCATGAATAATACAATGAAATGAATGCTACTGAAGTGATAATCTTCTTACATATCTACTCCAAAACAAAGTATATTTTGTTACTTTAAGAACTGACTGGGACTGATTTCATTTAGGATAAATGTGCATAGTAAGAAATTATATAGCCATTCTTTTCTCTTATAGAAATATCATTCATGGTAGTGATTCTGTGGGAAGTGCAGATAAAGAGATTAATTTATGGTTCACTTCACAGGAACTTATTAGTTGGCAGACAGCATTAGATTCATGGATTTATGAAGAAAACTGAATTTACTTGATAGTGATATATATACCATTCCAGTATTTAACATTTCCTACCACAGAATTTTTTTTTTAATGGGGGGACGAATTTCCTTTGCTATATCTTTTACACATCATTTTAGCTCAGAATGCCTGTAGGGTATTCAGTTATTATTTATCATCATAGAAAACAGAAACAGTTGTATTTTTCAGTGTACCTAATTAGATTATCTGTATTTGCTTTGTATTGCATTTTAAATAAAAACAAAATAATATAGACATGACGTGTGTATGTATAATCTTCTAAAATATTACATAATAGTAAAAATACATTATTATTATTATTCTCTAGGATCACTTTTAATTAAAAACTATCTGACTGGGAGGAGACACAATATCCAGTCCTCACTTGCATGTGGTGTATTAGTAGATATTCACTGGATACTGAACAATCAGGGCTAGGCTGGCAATTTGGGATTTAACCAAATGTATTCTACATTGGTTGGTGCTTAAACCAAAAATAAACATGCTAGTACAACTTCAGGAAACTTTATGCTGGATGGGGCATTGTCCGGTTAAACAAAACCCCTGCTATTTGCACCAGGGAACAGACAAATAATGAAAAGGCAGCTACTAGAACAAATTCCAAGGAAACTTGGAGAAGAGTAAGTTGGGTTCAGACCGAATAGGAATTATGATCAGCTTTTCACTTTCAGATAGACAGTTGAAAAACTGCGAGAACATACCAAGGATCCATTTAGAGTTTTGTAGATCTCAAAAAAGCATATGGAAAGGCGCCAAAAGAAATACTGTTTAGAATGCTACAGTTATAAGGAGTAAATAGAACATTATACAGAGTGATACATGGTCTGTATTTAAGTTGTAAGTCAGCAGGTAGAAATGAAAGAAGTAGAAGGTGGTTTGGTGTAAAATCAGGTATGAAGTGCTCCATATTCCCATACTTCTTTGTTATCTATATATGGATCACATTATAAAAGAAAGCAGCATTAAACTTGATATCAGAATTGGAGATATCAAACCTAGTGCTCTATGAAAATGATGTACTCCTAAAACCCAGTGCAAGTCTCCAGGATTCTTTAACTATATTGAGTAACAGCTGTAACAAGTTTAATATGAAAATTGTCAAATAAAAAGCCAATAAAAACTACGAAAATGGGGCAAGAACATGGAAAGCTTCAATTTCATTCTCGATAGAACCTACAAAACAAATAATAAATTTCAGGTATCAGGCAAAATTTTTAGTAAATATTTCAAATTAAATATGGAAGTAAGAAAGCTTATATGGTGGAGAACAAGTTGAACAAACTTATATGGAATAAGAGAGAAATTAACTAAAACCCTAAACTAGCAGTATACCAGACAAGTTCAAGCCAATTTTAACTTATGGTGTGCACTTTGGTTGGAAAGACGTGGATTCACCTCCTAACTAGGATACAAAGAACTTTTATTAGAGGATTTCATGATTTCATCTGGAGATGGGTTAGCCAGTCTTAATACAGATTATTATTATTAAGAGAGACCTTCAGGGAGTCAGGGCCTCATCGAGGAAGGCCACATACTACACACACACACCAGCTGTCATACTTATTCTTGAATTCATTTATACCGCTTGCACTCACAACATCCAATGACAATCCATTCCAATCATGCACAACCCTATGAGAGGAAAATCTGGCCCTCACTCCCTTCTTAGCGGAATTCATTCTCAGCTTCCAAGGATGCCCTCTTGTCCTTTCCCCACCCTCCATCAATTGAAATCCTGTATAACCTTTTCAGAAATTTGTAAGTCTCAATCATATCACCCCTCTTTCTCCTAGTGCAATGGAAACCAGGAGGCCAGACCTGTGCACAATAGTCCAAGTGAGGTCTTATCAAGGCCTTGTAAAGAGACAAAATGACATCCTTATCTTTACATGTGAACATTCATTTCAGCATTGCAATTATCTTTTGAGTTGTATTTGCAATTTTTGCTACATGGCCCCTGAACTTCAACTTCCTGTCTATTAATACTCCAAGATCCCTAACCTCATCGGTTTCTTCTAGCATAATCTTACCAATACAATACGACAATGGATATCTAATTGAAGTGAATGACTTTACATCTACTGACATCCATTTTTCCACGCCCACAATTTCAGTCTATTCAAATCATTCTGCAAGTACTGCATATCAGCAGCATCCCTACCTTTGTATGTAGGGTACCTTTGTACCCTACATATCTTTGCATCATCAGCAAATAGCTGTATGTCGCTTGTCAAATCCTTCCCAATATCATTAATGTACAGATTGAATAACAGTGGACCAAGCACTGATCCTTGTTACCTTAAATCTTGCAGACTCACATCTTCCATATACTACTTTTTATATGTCAGTCAGCCATCCTCTTATCCATGCTAATATTCTATAATCCAAACCCATATTCTCCAATTTATGCAACAGTCTGCCGTGTTGTATTCTGTCAAAAGCCTTAGCAGAATCAAAAAGTATCATGGTATATTCTTTCCCTCATCTAGTTCAACAGTAACATTGTTATAGAATGTGAGCAGGTTCCTAAAACATGGCCTTCCCTTAGTAAACCCATGTTGCACATTACAAAGTAGAGATACACAGTGAAACCATTTCTGAATGCAAGTCCTAACCAATTTTTCCAAAATCTTCACCACCACTCCTGAAATACTAATTGGACGATAGTTGGATACATCAGTCTTTGCACCACCCTTGTGCAATGGAATTACCACTCATTCTTTCCATTCTTGCAGAATCTTTCTGTTCTGAGACTCATATTAAACAGCCTAGTTAAAGGAATAGCCAGTTCAGCTTAAAACACTCTTTTAGCACGTGCTGATATCCCATCAGTCCCTATTGCTGAATTCTTATTCAGTTTGCTCAACAGTTCTAATACCTCATCCTCATACACCTGAGTTTCTTTATCCAGTGAAGAGGTAGCAGTGAGCTCAACGTCACATACACCAGGTTCATAGCTTTTAACAAAATGGACACTCTTTAGTTGAACATCTTCTGCATCTGTAACCCCCTCACACCATCTGCATTTAGAAGAGTTATTCTTTCATATTCATTTTTTCTTTTACTTGCAGCATATTGATATAATTCTTGTGGGTTATCTGTAGCATGCAGAGCCAGTTTCTTTTCATACTTAGACTTTGCTTTCCGGACAACCGTTAGGACTATTCTAGCCTGTTGCTTATAATTTTCATAACGGACATCATCCTTATGCGTGCAGTATTCCTTCCACATCATCCTTTTCTTACAAATCTCTTGCTTAATAAGATTACACACATCCAATTGACTCTTACCCTATTTATTCTTTAAACTCTTGGGACACATTCGGATATCGCATCATTTAAGTATTGTTTAAATGCTTCCCATGCACTGTCGATATCCTTCCCATCCAACAACTGATGCCATGGTGCAGAACCCAGCATACTCCTCAGATTTTATTGTCTTAAATATTTTATATGTGTATAGTAATCTCCATGTTTATTCTAAAGACTGTTCATTGTTTTTGCTATTATATAAGAGATTTTTTTTATAAAAATGCAAATTTTTAACTTCAGTATAGAAAAAGCTGTTTGATTGGAAAGACGTGGGTTTGAATTTCATCTGGAATGTGAAGAATCTTTATAAGGGCTTTTCAACTGGAGGTGAGGTAGCTGGTTAGGTATGGTGTTGGCAGGGTTATCCTCCCAGAAACTCAGATTTTTATTTGTTTTTTGTCTTCCATCCAGAAAAACTGGTCAGTAGAACACATGGAATTTTCAGACAAAAGAATACTATGCTTATAAGCATAGGGCTAATCACCTTATCCTTGAATAACGGTTATGAAATCAATGGATACTTGGAAGATCATATGGGCTTATGTGCCTATTAGAAATATCGATGATGTGTTGCTCTTCACATATTGATTTATATATCTATACTTGCACTGCTCATTCACTTTATTTTTAAGAACCTCACAAAAATTTAAAAACTTCTATTTCTTCTTCTTATCAAGGATTAGGCATTTGCCTGTAATGGTTTCACAAGTCTTTCCATCTTGCAACTGGTCTTCCTCTTTCCTTCGATCTATGTTTATCCATTTCTTTTGGCAGTTGGTATCTTTCAATTGTAGATAATGTTCTTCCCATTTCTCTCTATATTCCTTGATTTTTTCATGTATGTTGTAAATAACTAACTCATTTCTAATGGCATCATGTTTTACATAGTCTAATTTTGTGCATCCTTTAACTGTTCTTAAAAATCTAATTTCTATAGCCTGTATTTTACTTTGATCTTTCCTTTTAACATATTTCTGAACCATATAACAGAGTAGGATTGGCCATTACTTTATAAAATTTAAGTTGGATTTCTCATTCTTTTTTTTTTTTTAAACTCTATTCATTGTCCCTGCCATGTTTTATTGTTGCTTTCGCTAATTAATAATTTGATCAATATATATATATATATATATATATATATATATAAAACAGAGTTAGAGACAAACTCTATCCCTTTCTTACAATTTGATTAATTCAGTCTCTTCTGTTAATATGTTACCTAATTGTAACTTTGTTTTGTGTTTTTATATAAACTTTGTATAGTTTGTATAAATGTAATGGATATCCTTCGGCATTTTTCATTATACTCTACGGTTTTTCTCTATTTATCAAAAGCTTTCTCATAATATTTAAATGCTAAATACATCTCCAAATTATATTCTCATCTCTTTCAACAATTTGTTTTAAAACAGATATCTATGGGGGTACTTAAGGGCCAAAGCTGTGTAACTGGGAGGAGACCTCCATAGCCTTTTAAGAAATGCAGAGAACCAACCAGAGCCTCTGACCTAATGTCCAATCCTCACCTTCTTGTGATGTGTACTGTTAGGTGCATCACAAGAATGAACAATCCCAGATACTGAATGAACAAGTATGAGTTGGCAATTCAGGATTTAGCTGACTAAATTGTATTCTTATTGGCTTAAACCACAATGTAAAATGATGGTACAACATGACAGAATTTAATGCCAGCTGGAGTTCTGCCTGGTTAAATAAGGCTCCTGCTGTTTTTGTAGGGAACCAGGGCAAACAGTGCAAAGTCAACTACTGGAGCACATCCCAACTCAACATCATCAGAGCTCAAGATTGGTACTACTATCAATGTAAGAAGTATCAATGAAAAAGAAATAGAAGTAGCAGAAAAACTGGACAAGTACCAGATCGACATAATAGAAGTGACTGAAACAAAGAAGACAAAAGCAGGTGAGATCTTTCTAAGCAACAAATACAAAATGTAAAATTTATTTGCAATCAGGCAAAACAGGGAGTAGGTATAGTATTCAACACTAAATATGAGAATAATCTTCTTGAATGGCAGGCAACAATATCAAGTAGAGTGATGTGGGCAATCAGAATGGGAAAACGGACAATGAGACTTATTTGTGGCTTTTAATTTTTCAGGAAATGACAATGTATATTTGAATATAATTATAAAAAAATCTTTAATATTTTCTTATATTTTGGCAATGTCACATTGCCATTTTTAAGGATAACAAAAAAAAAAAAAATGATGTACATGAAGGCACTAACACTGAACAAATGAGGCAGCAACCGATCCCATTCCATTGAACTCAGTATACTCCTCAGTTTGTCATAATTTCCTGCTTTGTAGTTCAGCATGTAATCTTTTCTGAATGGTAGGTTTTCACCCCAGCAAACTGGTCAGAAGAACATATGCAACTGACAGCCACTATACACTATGCAGATAATATTAATCATCCTATCAGTTATCAGATGGCAGAATCATCTTAAAATATGAAGAAGGAACCTAACATTGGTATCATGTGATGAACAATTCCTGAACTTATACCTCAACTGCATGTCATATTTGGAAGTATGGAGAAAACTGTTCAATGATCTAAAGCCCTTCAATCGGTTTGCATTAGGTGCAAACAATTTGAAGAGCTGGAAAGATGTCGAGGAGATATTAATTTTTACAACAAAATATTTTCAAGACAGTTGTCAGACAGTGAGGTAAGGTATTCAAAAAAAAAATGTATCAGCTGGAAAAAAATTGAGAAATTGACCAAGAAAAATGGAACTGACATAAAAATGGGTTGATTTTTTTTTTGCCAGAAAATTTTTATGTTCTGGATTGGCATGAGTTAAAAATGGTCACACTACCTAATGAGTACATTTCTCTTGTTCACTAAGCCATTTTGCCCATACTGTTTTCAACCCCACCTCACACCATACTGCTCCACAGTTACCATATTCCCTTTACATCTCCACTGTTTGCCAACATAATTTACTTGCTATCATTAGCACTCCCACTTATTGCACTTACAAAAAAAATATCATACTCTTACATTCTATTCCTGCCACTTTATCATTTTCATCCATGTTTCACTTATTCCAATTATTTTCAGGTGAATATAAACTCAATCAGTACAACAATTTTATCTCCCTTGTTTCTGATACCCCTCCTCATCAAATTCCTGATGTATTATTGGGGGATGGAGGAGTACATGATATGATTATGATAGTAATGATCATGTAGCATTCATTTCCTATTGAGAGTGTTTCTCTAAATTAATCTGTTATCTGTCAAGACAATATTAACAAACTTTATATTTCTGTCTTCTAAGGCATAACTCGCTGTATCAGTAACCTAGACCTTCCTTTGGGTCTTTTCCTCTAAATTCTATTTAGGTGACCACACCACCTGAGATTAGCTCTACTGCTACATTCCTGAATGCTTACAGCATGAGGTTGTTATATCTTCAGTTTTAATATGATACCACCATTGATGCCATCTGTTCACTACCAGAACTCTCATATCTATAGTCTCCCGTCTTTGATTTTTTTTTTTTTTTTTAATCCAGCTCTCAGTTCTATAAGTTAAATTTTGTCTTGTATAAAGCTTGTTTAGTGGTTTGACTAATTTCTCTTTATTCCATACAAATTTATTCAGTTGACTTCCTACCAAATAAGCTTTGCTAATTCTGTTGTCTGTTTCCATATTTAATTTTCTGTCTTTACTAAAAAATTGTGCCTAAATAGCTGGAATGTTTTACTTGTCCTGTAAGTTCTCCATTCAGAATGATATCGGGTTTAATGCTGCTATCCTTCATAACGTGATCCATATGAACAATGAATAACAACTGTGCTGTCACTGCTTTTTTTCATTTACCAATCTTTCAAAGTAATTACTCCTGATGCAAACCTCGTGGTTCCTAATACCATAGATATTATTATTTAAAATAGTGTGTTATATGGTCAATTTTCTCGACTGAGTTAAAAACTGGATTTCCAGGGAAAGACAAGTTGTTCGTGCCAAAGCTCGATTAACTCTTGTACAAGCTGAAAAACAGGCTTAGAAAAAGTTCCCTTTATAAACTTTTTTCGTAACATCCAGAATATTTTGCCATCTCCCTGATCTTTATTTTCTATATTTCTACCAAAATATTCCTATGAATACTTGCTGCTCTTCTTCATAATGCGATCCATATATAAATGATGAATAACAGTGGAGATAATGTATACCCTTGTCTCACACCTGATTTTACATCAACAGCTTTTACCTTGGCACCTGATCACATGTCTTTTTCCAGATCTACAAAATTGAAATAGAGATTCTTGTTATACTCCCATGATTTCTCAACTATTTGTCATCATCATCATCAAATTCCTGCCATGTACCCTCAAGGGGTGTACAGGATATGATAGTACTACATGAAAAAAAAAAAAAAATTACATCATTATTAATTTCCTATCTACAATTTTCCTCCAAATCAGCCTGTTACTTGTCATCACTCCAACATTATCAGATCTTATATTTCTATCGTCTAAGGCACTCTGTACCTTAGACGACATTTATTTATGATAGTACTACATGAAAAAAAAAAAAAATTACATCATTATTAATTTCCTATCTACAATTTTCCTCCAAATCAGCCTGTTACTTGTCATCACTCCAACATTATCAGATCTTATATTTCTATCGTCTAAGGCACTCTGTACCGTATCAATCCACCTATATCTTGGTCTTCCTCTGGGTCGTTTTGCTGCCAACCTGGCAGAGAACACTTGTTTTGCTAATCTTTTCTCGCCCATTCTGTTTAAGTGACCATACCACCTAAGATTAGCTCTGCTAACGCATTCCTGGATGCTGACAATGCCAAGGTCTTTCCTAATATCCTCGTTTTTAATATGATACTGCCATTGATGCCATCTGTTCACGCCTATAATCTTTCTCAGGACTCTCATATCTGTGGTCTCTAGTCTTTGGTCAAGTGTTTTACTTCTGACCCAGCTCTCGGATCCATAAGTTAAAACTGGTTTGAACACTGTCTTGTATACAGCTAATTTAGTGTACCGACTAATTTCTCTCTTATTCCATATGAATTTATTCATTTGACTTCCCACCATACCAGCTTTGCTGATTCTGTTGTCTATTTCTATATTTAATTTACCATCTTCACTAAAAATCGTGCCTAAATAGCTGAAATGTTTTACTTGTTCCACAGGTTCTCCATTCACAACACAGTTGACATTTTCAATGATTCTGCCTATTTTCATTGTCTTTGTCTTTTTATTGCTGACCTTCATACCATATCTATTACAACAGCTGTTCAATTTAGTCAGAGAATCTTGCAGACTTGTAGCGGATTTATTTAGAAGTATGACATCATCTGCATAAAGCAAAGAGCTGACATTAACATCTCCAATTTTGATATCATGTTTAATACCACTTTCCTTCATAATGTGATCCATATAGATAATGAATAACAGAGGGGATAATGTACATCCTTGTCTCACACCAGATTTAACATTAAACCATCTTCCTGTACTTCCTTCAATTCTAACTGCTGACTTACAACTCAAATAAAGACTAAGTATTGCTTGATATAATGCCCCATTGACACCATATAACTGTAGCGTAATGAATAGCTTCTCTCTTGGCACCTTGTCATATGCCTTTTCCAGATCGACAAAACTTAAATACAGATCTTTGTTATATTCCCATGCTTTCTCGACTATTTGTCGTAAAGTGAAGATCTGATCCTGACAGCCTCTATTTGGCCTGAATCCAGCTTGTTCTTCACCAAGCTTTTCTTCCACAATTCTTCTCAACCGTTTCTCAAGTATACTTGCATAGATCTTGCCAGGAACACTCAGTAGGGAAATACCTCTGTAATTCTCACATTCAGTTTTATTTCCCTTTTTATATATGGGTACTATGAGAGCTCTACTCCGATCATCGGGAATTCGTCCCTCTGTCCAGGCTTTCTGAACTATGCAGTGCAGCCACTGTAAGACTCTTATACCACCATACTTCAGCATTTCTGGTCGAATATCATCTACTCCTGCTGCCTTTCCACATTTCAAGCCTTTGATGGCTTTTTCTACTTCAAGTATGGATATGTATTCCTGACTGCATGCCTGGTCAATGTCTTTTACCACTGTGCTGACATCACTGCTTGTTTCATTTAGCAGTTTTTCAAAGTAATTACTCCATACCTCAAGGATATCTTTTTCTCCCGTTTTCATGTCACCTTTATCATCTCTAATTCCTTTTATAGCACTCTTTCCTCCATTCTTAAGCTTCTTCAACAACCTCCAGAATATTTTGCCACCTTCTTGATATTTATTTTCTATATTCTTGCCAAAGTCCTCCCATGACTTTTGTTTAGCTAGTTTTACACAGTGTTTAGCATTCTTGCATTTGTCTCTATATTCTCTAAGAGTACAAGCTTACTTATTTGACAGGAACTTTTGGTATGCTTTCTTGTTTTCCTTCACTGTCTCTTTAACTTCCTGTGTCCACCAGGGAGTTCTGATTTTTTTATCCTTACAGACAACTTCACCACATGCCTCTCTGGCTGAATCAATCAATGTTTTCTTCAGAGTTTGCCACTGAATCTCCAAGGTTTGATTCCTGTTCTCAGACTCTTTCATTTTTTCTTCAATAATCTTCGTGTATTTTAGTCTACAGCTCACATCTGAGAGCTGCTCAACTTTTATTCGCTTTAAAACTTTCTTACACGTTATTCTTTTCAATATGAAATTCAATTTTATTCTGCTCAAGACTAAATAGTGATCACTTCCAATTTCAAATCCTCTGTACACTCTGGTGTCCTGCACCAGGGAGAAAACATCACTATCAACAATAACATAGTCAATGAGACTTTTCTTATTCCTTGCCTCTTCTCTCCATGTGAATTTGTGCACATTTTTATGTTGGAACATGGTGTTAGTAATAACCAGTCCATGTCCTGAGCAGAAATCCAACAGATATTTGCCATTATTATTAGCTTTGCACTTTTCTCCAAATTTTCCCAAAATATTTTTGTATGTCTCACAATCATTTCCTACTCTGATATTTAGATCCCCAACAAGGACCAACTTTTCATTTTTCATTGTGTCAGTTGCTTTTTCTAAAGCCTCAAAAAATTCCTCCACTTCTACCTTAGTAGAACCTTCTGTGGGACCATAGGCACAAATAAGTCTCATTGTCCAGTTCCCCATTCTCATAATTGCCCACATTACTCTACTTGAGACTGACTGCCATTCAAGAAGATTAGCCTCGTATTTTGTGTTGAATACTATGGCTATTCCTTCTTTTCCTTGATTGTCATTGCCTGAATATAACATTTTGTATTTATTGCTCAGAAAGATCTCACCAGTTTTGGTCTTTTTTGTTTCAGTCACCCCTATTATGTCGATCTGGTACTTATCTAATTCCTCAGCTAGCTCCATTTCTTTGCCATTCAGGCTTCTTATGTTGATAGTACCGATCTTCAACTCTGGTGATGTTGAGTTGGGGTTTATTTTCAGATTTGTTCCAGTAGCTGACTTTTCGCTGTTCGCCCTGGTTCCCTGGCGAAAACAACGGGGGCCTTGTTTAACCGGGCGACGCTCCAGCCAGCATGAAATTTTGTCATGTTGTACCATCATTCTATATTTTGGTTTAACCAATAAGAATACAATTTGGTCGGCTAAATCCCAAATTGCCAGCCCATCCTTGTCCGTTCAGTATCCAAGTAGATACCCAACAGGATGCACCACGAGAAGGTGAGGATTGGACATTAGGTCAGAAGCCCTGGTCGGTTCTCTGCATTCCTTTAAAGGCTATGTGGAGGTCTCCTCTCAGTTATACAGCTTTGACCCTTAAGCACCCCAACTATTTGTCTTAAAGTGAAATTCTGATTTCACTTCTATTTTGCCAGAATCCAGTTTATTCTTCTCCAAGCTTCCGTTCCACAATTTTTCTTATCTCTTCAAGTATACCTGCATATATCTTACCAGGAACACTAAGTAGGAGAAATTCCTCTGTAATTCGCACAATCAGTTTTATTTCCATTATCGCAGATCAGTGCTGTGAGAGCTCTACTCCAATCATCTGGAATTCAACCCTCTCAACCAGGCTTTCTGAATTATACAGTGTAACCATAGTTAAACTTTAATACAGAGGTGTAACGTAGACTGCCTCCTCATGGTGCACCCTGGATAATGCTAAATAATCTACAGTGACAGATGGATCTGTACTCTTCTAGCAGGACTCACAGGCTCTCAGATAACT
The DNA here is from genome assembly GCF_054136105.1 of Typopeltis vanoorti. NCBI lineage: Eukaryota > Metazoa > Arthropoda > Arachnida > Uropygi > Thelyphonidae > Typopeltis > Typopeltis vanoorti. The sequence continues at coordinate 84,831,456 of NC_143561.1, read as the reverse complement.
GACACACACCTATCGAGGATCTGAGAATCAAGAATATGGGTTCACTCTTAAAAATATGCGAATTAAACATAGAAGGCATAAGTAGGGCTAAATACGAAGTTCTTACTAAGAACTTCGCTTACAAGAATTACCATCAAATAATTGTAATACAGGAAACTCACACTAAGGACGATCTAGATCTACTAACGAGAGGGAAAATATATGGTTACAATATGATTAACTGCATAAACCATCCCAAATATGGTGTGGCAACATATACAAAAAATGACATCTCTAATTATAAGATCTGTGAACCAAGCACCAGCAAAGACATATATAGTGTATCTATTATAATATCTGGGTATACTATAACCAATGTGTATAAATCTCTCTTAGCTAAATGGCCTGATCAAGTACTGTCCCAGCAACAACATCCAAGCATAATCCTGGGAGATTTTAATAGTCATCACTCCCTTTGGGGCTATAGAAAAGATGACCTAAATGGTACCCTACTAGTGAACTGGATGGAAAATCAAAATCTCTATCTGATCTTTGATGCTAAAGATAAACAGAGCTTTCTCTCCTCTAGATGGGAAAGAGGATGTAACCCTGATTTGTGCTTCTGTACTGCAGACGATAATGGCAGTCAAATTCCCATCTCTAGGAAAGTATTAGACAGTTTTCCAAATAGCCAACATCGACCTATAATCTATGAAGTAGGCCTAAATATTCCAATCATAAGAACAGTATTAAAACCTAGGTGGAACTTCCTCAAAGCTGACTGGGATTCTTTTAAGAAACAGATTGGCACTGTAATAAGATTTAATAAAGCCCACTGTAAACAATTACAATAGATTTGTTGGCATTATTATAGGTGCTGCCAAACGAACCATTCCAAGAGGTTTTAGGAGAGTTATATCCCAGGCTGGAATAGTAACAGTGAAAAACTGTATAAAGAATTCTCTACTAATAATAACCCTACAGTAGCGACTGAGCTACTGAAGTCTCTTGACAATACTAGAAAAGACAAATGGATTAAAACAATGAACAATTTCAATTTTACTCATTCCAGTCGAAAAGCTTGGTCCTGATTAGGAAGCTTGATCCTAATACAAGGACTTCTGGTAAACTGCCTGCCATAGATCCAAAACACATTGCAAAGCATATAGTCTCGATGACTAAATATCCTCAAGTCAGAACATATACGAGAGGCGAAACAAAAACTAAAACATCTTAAAACAGATCTTCCACCATCATCACTATCTCAGGCTTTCGCTTCCTAGGAACTTATCCAGGCAGTTAACTCATTGAGAACTGGGAAGGCGGCTGGACTCGATAACATCTACCCTGAATTCATTAAGAACTGTGGACCAAAAACTATTAAATGGCTTATTACTATGTGCAATAATATCCTGCACTCTGGCATACTTCCATCAATTTTTAAAAGATCTAAAATCATTGCTGTCTTAAAACCAGGCAAAGACCCTACAATTGCTTCCAACTACCGTCCTATTGCCTTGTTAAGCATCTGCCTGAAACTTCTCGAAAGAATACTATACAACAGAATTTCTTCAAGTATACATAACAGAACTCCACAGGAACAGGCTGGCTTCAAACCTGACAGAAGTTGTTACGATCACGTACTGGCCTTGACAACCTTTATAGAGAACGGTTATGAAAAACAATTGAAAACAATAGCGGTATTCATGGTTCTCTCTGCTGCCTATGACACTGTGTGGAGAGAGGGTCTTATCTTAAAATTCCTAGAAACTATCCCATCACCAAAACTAGCCAACCTAATTAATCAAATACTAGCAGACAGATGGATACAAGTATCTCTCAATGAATCCAAAAGTAAATTCTTTAAGATTAAAAATGGCCTACCTCAGGGGTCAGTTCTTGCCCCATTATTACTTTATTATTACTATTATTACGGGCAACTCCAGGGAGTCATTAGACTCATCGAGGGAGGCCCCAAATCATATTCATCACAACTATCTGACATTCATACAGTATCTATCATACCTCGCCTTAAACTCATTCACTGTCACAGCATCCACTACAGACTCAGGGAGCGCATTCCACTCATTCACTACTCTAAAAGTAAAGAACCCAGCTCTAACACCTTTACTAACCACACTTTTGCCCAGTTTCCATGGATGTCTCCTAGTCCTCCCACAACCAGCCCTGTTCTCAAAAATATCTTCTGAATTAATTTTATAGAAACCCTTCAGTAATTTGAATGTCTCAATCATATCTCCCCTCCTCCGCCTATCAACCAATTTTTGCAACCCACAAATCCTCAACCTGTTCTCATACGGTTCATTCCACAGACCTGCTATCATCTTGGTCACTCGCCTCTGGATCCTCTCCACATCCTCCCCATCAAGAAGAAACCTAGGTGACCAAATCTGAGCACAGTAGTCTAGATGGGGTCTTATCAAGACTCGATAGAGAGGAACAATAACCTGCTTGTCTCTGCTTGTCAACGTATTCTTCAGCAACCAAGTGATTTGATGAGCTGTTTTGGTCACTTTTGCAATGTGTCCCCTAAATTTCAATTCCCTATCCACCAACACTCCTAAATCTTGTGCCTCATCAATTTCCTGGAGCAGGGTTCCACCAATGCAGTAAACTGCCTCCAATCTTTTCACCCCAAAATGCATAACCTTACATTTTGCCACATTAAACTGACATCCATTCTCCTTAGCCCAGACCTCCAATCTATCCAAATCATCCTGCAAAATTTTGACGTCATCTGCATTCACTATTGCCCTACCCAACTTCGCATCATCCGCAAACAAATGAACTGTTCCTCTCAGATCATTTCCTATATCATTTATGAACAAATTAAACAGCATTGGTCCAAGAACAGATCCTTGTGGCACACCACTAGTCACAGGCCGTCTTGTGGACTCTACTCCCGAGTAAACCACTCTCTGATATCTCTCCGTCAACCACCCTCCTATCCATCTCACCAACCCTATGTCCATTCCCATATGCTGCAATTTACTGATTAGAATTCCATGTGGAATCCTGTCAAAGGCCTTGGCAAGGTCCAGTAGAATCACCGTAAACCCATTACCCTTATCCAGTTCAGCCGTCACTGTGTTATAATACGTGAGCAAGTTACTGAGGCATGACCTACCCTTCACAAAACCATGCTGTCCCCGATACAGTATCCCATTTTCTTCAATCCAATCTTGTATTTTCCTTTTGACTATTTTCTCTAAGACCTTTACAATGATTCCTGATATGCTAATCGGTCGGTAATTTACAACAGCAGTCTTGGAACCACCTTTATGCAGTGGAACTATTTTCCCCTCTTTCCACCCGCTCGGGACTAACCCAGACCCGAGACTCAAATTAAACAAAATGGTCAAGGGTACTGACAATTCTTTAGCTGCTTCTCGTACAACACGAGCTGGTATACCATCCAATCCCACAGATGTATTGACATTGAGGTTATGCAATAGACTACTCACCTCCACTTCATTAACCACAATTCCCGTATAATCTACTGGTTTATTCGTTTCTGCAATGTCACCACCTTGATGATATACTTTTGCAAAGTGCTCACTCAGTAACTCAACTATCTCAACTGATTCAGTTACCTCCCTACCATCGGCATTCTTTAAAATCAATCTGCCATGTACATTTTTCCTTTTACTTGCTACATATCTAAAAAACTGTTTAGGATTCTCTTTAGCCTGCATGGCCAATGTTCTTTCGTAATCCTTTTTTGCTTTTCTTACCACACTCGTCACCCTTCTGGCCTGCGCTTTATACCGTTCATGTGCCTGCCGGTCACCCTTCTCCTTAAATTCCCTCCATAGTTGTTTCTTTTTTTGCAACTCAAGCTTAATGGTGTTATTCATCCATTTAACCCCTACTTGATTTATTATTCGGACTCTAGGTATACAGTCAGCCATTGCTTCATGCAAGCACTTCTTAACTACCTCCCATGCACTATCAACTTCTAGTCCTTGCAGTTGTACATGCCATGGCACTGAACCAATCAAACTCCTAAGCTTGTCATACTTTCCCGCCCGATAATTCCACATGTACCCTGTCTTAATTGAAAATTCTACACCTTTAGCCACCTCCCAAGTTAAGACCCTATGATCACTCTCACCGATTGGTGGCAATGTGGTCATATTTGTTACAGCCAAATCCTCAGATGTAATTACTAGGTCAAGCACTCTCTGACCCCTAGTATTTTCCATTACATGCTGTCGCAGATAGTTATCCCTTAATAACCGCATAAAATCCAGTTCCTTCCTCCCATGTGTCCTCTCCTCACTCCAATCAATGCGACCATAGTTGAAATCTCCCATAATAATCACCCTCCTTCCACCCATTTCTTCTATTTGCTTGTGCATACTGTCACCACCATCTTTTCCATCACCTGGTCTATAGCAGCACCCAATTGTATATTTAGTTCTGCTAGCCACAATCTCACACCAAATGGCCTCAAATGTGCTCTTTTCTCTATCCTGCAATTCAACTTTTATTCTCCTTGGCTGGAGCTCATCAGCTATACTCCTCCCCCCATTTTATTCTCTCTGTCATTCCTGAACACACTATACCCATCACATTCAATCCCACTAGTTATATCATCTACAGTCAGCCATGTTTCACTAATACCTATAACCTATGGTCTGGAAGTGCCAACCATGGCCAAAAACTCTTCCTTCTTGTTCCTAATACTCCTAGTATTAGTGTACATGAATTTAAGACCCCCCATTAGCCCCAACCCTACCTTGATGCCTTATATTAACTATCCCACTCAGATTTGTTGTCCTTATTTGCTCTGGCATATTATATTCATTCTTACATTCAACTGCCTCCATAAGGACTGTATCTCTACTCCTCCCCCCCCTAACAAATCTAGTTTCCCTGAATTTGCACATCCACTACATTCAGCAACACTTTCTCAAGTCTTCTTACACTGTAACCATTCAAATGCAAGCCATCCATCTTATATAGATCCTTTCGCCCATCAAACTCACTCCACACATCCACAAATTCCACACCACTCGTCATACATAACCCACGCATAAAGTCATTTGCAATTATAGCCCTCCTTTTAAACATTTCACTGTCATACCGTGGCAAAAGACTAATCATTCTAACTCTCTCACTCTTTTCTTTTGCTACCTCAAACAATTCATTCAGGTCTTCTATCATTTCCATTTTATCTCCTTTCAAATCATTCGTACCTGCCACAACAATCATTTCTTTCACCCTTTCCTTTTGCTCTCTAATAGATGCAGTTACGTCCTTTATGGTCGCACCAGGTTGGTACGATTGCTCTTTAACTTATATATTAGTGATATCCCAGAGACAGCATCATGGAGATTTGTGTATGCTGACAATATTGCCATTGCAACTGAACATTCCAAAAAGCTGAGAACACCTTAACTGAAGATCTGGTACTTACTTGATAAATACTCTAGACGATGGCGATTACAACCTAACCTGAACAAAACTGAAGTAGCATCCTTTCATTTAAGTAATATCCAGGCCAACTATATCCCAAAAGTTTATTTCAGAGATAAATAGGTGAAATTTAACAATCATCCAAAATACCTAGGAGTTACCCTAGATAGAAGTTTGATATTTAAATATCATCTAGAAAATATTGCTGAAAAATTAAAAACTCGTAATAATATAATGCATAAACTTGCTGGTACTTCTTGGGGTGCTGATGCCAACACACTGCATACTACCGCACTGTCTTTGGTCTATTCTACAGCAGAGTATTGTGCTCCTGTGTGGCTGAACAGAGTGATTTAGTTGATGTCCAGCTGAATCAAACTATGAGGATAATCTCTGGAGCTTTAAGATCTACTCCTGGCTACTGGCTCCCAACTCTCAGTAATATAGCCCCTCCCTTGCCCTGCAGGACCCAAGCTTTAAGCAAATTATGGACAAAAATAATTGGAAACAGTTCCTTGCAGTACAAATAAATGACCAGAACTTCGACCTATGCGGAGAGTATTGGTTTCAACCTACCTCCAATCTTCAAATTCCTATTTCAAATCCGACATCTCGTCTGGAGGGCTTCAATCTCCCTAGACATGTCTGGACCACTTTAAATTCGTTCAGAACAGGACATGGGAGATGAAAGCATCTCTTGCAATGGAGCTGGTCCAATACTCTAAACTGTGAATGCGGAAGAGGGATCCAGACTATCAATCACACTGTGCTTAAGTACCCTATCTACTCATTCTCAAGTTCTAAAGAGGACTTTTTTAAACTGACCCCAGAATCCCTGGAGTGGATCCAGGATTTAAGGATTAAGCTCTGATTCTTAATTTGGATGTTTAATCATTTCAACCTAGTGTACCCCTTTTAATATGATTTTTACAATTGTTTTTATGCTTTTTATATATAATTTGTATGTATTATCCTGAGACCTATACATCATACGCTAAATAAAATAATAAAACTTTAATACATCCATATTTGAGCATTTCTATTCAAAATATCATGTACTCCAGCTGCTTTTCCACATTTCAGGTTTTTGATAGTTTATTCTACCTTAAGTATTGATATGTGCTCCTGATTCATTCCTCTTGAATGTTTTCTACAACTATGCTGCCACTGCTTGTTTCATTTGGCAGTCTTTCAAAGTAATTACTCCAGACATCTAAAATATATTCAGATTTTATTTCACTTTGATCATTCTGATTCCTTTTTAGAGTATTCCTTCCTCTATTTCTAAGCTTTTTCAGTAACCTCCAGAATACTTTGCCACCTTCCTGATCTTTATTTTCTCTTTTCCTAGCAAAGTATTCCCATGACTTTTGTTTAGCTAGTTTTACATAGTGTTTCACTTTCTTGCATTTTTCTCTGTAGTATTCTCTCACAGTATGCTGACTTACTTGCTGGGAATTCTTGATACACTTTCTTCTTTTCCTTGACTGCCTCTTTAACTCTTCTTGAGTCCACCATGGAGATGTGATTTTTCTATCCTTCCAGACAACCTCATCACATGCTTCTCTGGTGGAATTAATCATTCTGATGCACCTGGAATTCATAAATAAGCACAGCAATTCATTTCATGGTCTATGACCAGTTCAATGCATGCTATCCATCACACGTGATCTCTCATATGTAACAATACATGTATTCATTACTGCCTCAAGAATCCACTCTCCTTACACTGTCTTCCTGTCCAGGCCAACTCCAATTTCCTGTTCAGCTTGCATCCTGTTCCCATATTTTACATTACTTTCCTCTCCATTCACAAACACTTCAGTTTTGCCTATTTCACTATGTCATCTCTGATCCCCTGTGCACATCACTCATCAGAATTCTTTCTAGCAACACACTTTCCAGATGATTCACATCAAATCCATTTAAGCAAATTCCATTTATTTTTTATACATCTTCATTTGTACCTCAAATGAATCCTACACATTAGTAAACTGCAGCCTTTTTTCTTCATGCTGCTCTTTCAGCATACCATTAATGACTTGCATTCTGTCTCAACTTATCATACCTGGGTAGCATATCAACTAACCTTCCTACCATACATTGATTTCTTTCACTCTCCTCAATTTCATGATATCTATTGCATTCTCATCGTGCCAAGTCAAATCATTCATTCCTACCACCACTAACTCCCTTACACATTTACTTCTCATATTCAAAGCATCAATCACCTTAAATCTTATCCTCCCTCCTGGAAAACAGACCATGAGCACCCTCTCATCCACTACATCTTTTATAATAGAATCTCCATACACTGCCACTCTTGAATCATTTACGACCTCTTTTTCTCCACTGTCTTTCATTTTATTCTTTTACGTTGTTCTGCTGGTAACTAACACATCTAATCTCATTGTGCATACACTTCATCTCATTTCTCATCTCATTCTTTAACTCTTGCAGTTTGTAATCATACTCTGTGTCAACAGTCAAGTTCACTTTTGTTACATCAGTCATGTTCTCTTCTTGTTCCATAATCACCTGCTTTTGCTCTTCCTTATTCACAATCATATTCTCTCACTCACCCTTTTTGTTTCGCCTGATACCATTCACATTCTTGCACTCCTGACTGTTTTGTCTGATATTCATTATTGTTTTTGTTGACTCTTGTTTAACACCTCACAGTCCATTAAAATGTCACTCTTTCTGCAGACACATATTCTCTCACTTCTCTTGTTCACATCCTCCACACATACACAATGATGAACCATGTTCAAAAAATATATGCTGCTCACCATGTGTCTTGTTACCATCATTCTACTTCAGTTTACTCTAAGATGAAATTATGCAAAATTCATGAAACCTACTAACAACTTCAACAGTTGCTATGCATTCAGTCAGAATCATCATCAATAAATAAAATTTCAGCAAAAGTATACAATTTTTCACTGTGATAGAAAATAACTTATCTGGCTTGAGTAGCTCTACTGGCAGTCTTTCAACACCACCTGGCAGACCATTTCTGTGTTTCTTTACAAAAAAAAAAAAAATTCATAGATTCAAATAAACAGTACTGAATTTTCTTAAATAATTTATTAACAATATTTGTATGCTTGAGTTGCGCAAACAATATAATGCACTCAAAAAAAAAAAAAAAAAATGTGTGAAACACCAAATTAATATCAGTCAAAACTGAAATTTCCCTAAATAGAGTCAGCAGTTTAATGCAATAATAAATAGACTAAATAGTAATTAAATAATAACTAAATTAAGGGTGCTAACATTCACTAGATTCTTTGATAGTCCATAATAGAAGTCTACTAGGGAAGACATCATGGCAGATGACCAATTCATATCATGGTGTTCTGTGAGGATGCGAGATACAAAGCCTGATTCATTCTTCCTTTTGTGTTCAATATGTTAAGTGTTAATCTTATCAGATTGAAACTCCTTGCAGTCTGTCCAACATAATCTCTACCTCTTAATACAGGGGTGTAATGTGTATACAAGGAAAAGGATCTTGTATACACCAAGATGTTTTTGGAGCAGAACAGTCTTTTAAGAAGAGTAAGAAATTTTGAAGGATCAGAACCAGTTTGAGAACAGTTCTGATACTTTTTGAAGTATGAGCTATATCAGAAATATGACAAAGAGTCAGAAATAAACCAACCCCATTCTTTGTAATACTGCTAAATATTACAAAGAATAAGGACACTGATAGTTTAGATGGGGGGGTCCACCCATCGTGTGGCCCCAGACTGTTAGTAATGCAGCCCAATAAGATCTTAAACTTTTAACATTATTATATTATGCGAAAAATATGCCATCTTTTTTTTCTATTTTGATACAGGAATTTGAGAATAGGTTTCAAGATTTCAGAAAAAAATATAAATTTTTTTGTATATTTGCGACTCCATTTTCAGTAGACATACATACATTACCTTTGAATTTTCAAATGGAATGTATAGAGTTGCAATCAGATATTCAATTCAAAAAAAGAATTTGATCATGTTTCTTTGCTAGATTTTTATAAGACCTATCTCACCAGAGAAAAATATCCTTCACTTCACAATCCTGCTTTATTCATGTCATCGCTTTTTGGCGGTACGTACATTTGTAAACTACTATTTTCAAGAATGAAGCATATAAAGAGTAAAGTTAGATCAAAAATTTCTGAGGGGAACCTTGAGAGCTCACTATGAATTGCAACCACTTTCATTGAACCAGACATTGATGCATTCGTTTCATGTAAACAAGACCAAATATCTCACTAGTTTTGTGTTTATGCTGCTCTCTTTTTTTTGATGTCATAATAAAAAACTTAAAAAAATAAAGGAAGTTTTGTTACTTATATACATTAACTACATTATACATTTTATATGCAGCCCAAGACAATTCCTCTTCACACAATGCGGCCAAGGCAAGCCAAAAGGTTGGACATCCATGCAGTGGCATAGCCAGAGGGGGGGGGCAGTCCGCCCCAGGCAGCACTTTGAACCTTTTTGAACTTTCAGAGTTAATTCTAAAATAGTCTCAAGAACTCAGTTCCAAATATTGTAATACTGCTGCGAATTTTCCTCACAATTGCTGTGAGTGTTGCTAGTTGTGAGAGGAGTTTTTCTAAATAAAATTGATTAATTACCTACATTACTATGAAATAGACTTCGCCAATGTCAGTGATGATTTTGCTAACAAAAAGCGAGAAATATAACATTTTAGAATGCTGAAATTAAAGTTTTACTTCAAAAATAAACATAGCGTTTTAATTTATTTCCCTATACATCATTTTGACTTTTTGTAGTATTTTTGGTGTATATTGAGAGGGGTGGCAAACTCAGGGACTGCCCGGGGCGGCAAATGCTCTAGCTACACCACTGCACCCATGGTTTAGATAATAAATAATACATTATTATAATTACGGCTATTTTGCCTGCTTCAGTTTAGGAGTGCACCTGTTTAAATGTCATTGGCTATTTACTCACGGATTCTTAGGGCATTGTAGATGTAAATTTACCAAAAAGTATATGTAGCATAAGGAGGAGAAATTTACACATACCTTTTTCTGGGTGTTGCGGCTTTTCTTCTTTCTGCGATGTCCAAAAACTATTGAGTGTGTGGAGGGGGAGAGGGTAGGCAATTTGGGAGAATTAAATTAGAAAAACCCAGGTTTTTTTCCAGTAAATATATATATATATTATATTATATAGGGCGGGGGAAAAGGTAAAAGAGTTGATTTTTTATATAGGGAGGGGGAAGGGGAAAAAGGGGGTTGACGGGGTGCGGTCCGTTTCGACTATTCTTGGTCGTCATCTGAACACATTGGGAAAGTGGATGCTATGTCAGGTCAGGTAAGTGCTTCTGTTTTTGAAGTGTTTGTGTTATCGCCTATTGGTCGGGGTTGTGACCTCAATTTTATGTTGTGAAGCTTCCAAACCTCGGAGATTACGTAGGGCCTGTGTACGTTGATAGAGTTCGCATCACATTTTATGGCTATTGTTTCCGATATTCTTAGCATTGCTTCATTGTCTTGTCTGTCTACTATGATGGCCTTGTCAATCTGCGGGGTATGTTTTTGTTCAAGGGTGTGAACCGCTATTTCCGTTTTTCCTGTGCTTTGTATTCAGTTTTTCTTTTTGATGTTACGTTTTTTAGTGTTTAAATGTTCTGGAATAGGAATGTTACAATCACGAAAATGTTCTTGTAGTCTTGCCCATAAAGACCTGATGGTGGAACCTGTGTAGGTGATATCACAGTCTTTTTGGCAGGGAAATTTATAGACTACATTGTGATGTTCAAATATTTCTTTCTGTGTGTGAGATTTGGTGGATTTTAGGAGATTTGCCAGTTTTTGGTTTGTGGTGAATACCAGTTTGTAGTCAGTATGTTTGAAGATGTATTTATAAGCTTTGTATGTGTTTTGGGTGTATGGTAGTTTGATCATTTTTTTGTTGGGAAGTTCGTTTTGGTACTTGGGTTGTTTTGGCGGTTTTTTGCCATCTTGTTTGCGTAGTTAATCAGTTGTGTAGGATAGTTGCGATTTACTGATTGGTTGAAAATTTGTAAGCATTTATGAATTGTGATAAGATGACAGATTTTTTAACAGAATATGGATGGTATGAGTGAAAATGGAGGTAGTTTCCGATATGTGAAGGTTTGTGGTATACTTTCGTGGCTATTTTGTTGTGTGTTCTGGTTAATGTCAAGTTTAAGAAATTGATGGATTTGTTCTGTTCGGTTTCTGTGGTGAATTTTAGTCTGTTGCTGTAACCATTTAGGGATGTTTTTAAGGTGGTGATGTGTGTGGGATTACCAATGCACAGAATATTGTCCACGTATCTGCCATAAAAGGTGATGCCGAAGGGAAGGGTAGAGTAGGAGTGATTATATATGCGCTAGGAATAATTCTGCTAGTTGTCCACTGATGTTTTGGCCCATGGGGAGTCCGAAAATTTGAATGTACATGTTGTTGTTGAACTTGAAGAAGTTTACCGAGATTATTAGTTTTATTAAGTTAATAATGTCAATGGGCGTTAGTTTAGTACGAGAGTGTAGGGTATGGTCTTCTGCGAGTAGTGTGTGTACGATATCTAAAGTTCTGGGGATGTCCACATTAGTGTATAAAGAGGCCGCATCCAATGAAGTGAGGATGTCTTCTTGGGATAGGGTTAGGTTTTTTATTTTTTTGAAAAGGTCGTCCGTGTTTTTTATCATGAAGTTAGACGTTGTAATTAATGGTTTGAGAAGTTTCGCTGTGAATTTTGATAAAGGGGCTGTGGTGTATTTTTGTAGGAGACTATTGGTCTCATCGGGTACCCGTCTTTGTGGGTTTTTATTTGTCCGAACATACAAGGGGTGCGTGTGGTGCCCCTATAAAAAATCAACCCTTTCACCTTTTCCCCCACCCTATATAATATAATATATATGTTTATATATATATATTACTGGAAAAAAAACCGGGTTTTTCTAATTTAATTCTCCCAAATTGCCTACCCCCCCTCCACACACACACAGTAGTTTTTGGACATCGCAGAAAGAAGAAAAGCCGCAACACCCAGAAAAAGATATGTGTAAATTTCTCTTCCTTATGCTACATATACTTTTTTGGTAAATTTATATCTACAATGCCCTAAGAATTTGTGAGTAAATAGCCAATGACATTTAAACAGGAGCACTTCTAAACTGAAGCAGGCAAAATAGCCGTAATTATAATAGTTTATTAAGAGGAGTAACATGGGAGTTTTCCCAGAAATAATATACATAAATAATACATGTTGATTTAACAAAAATTAATAAAAAACAGATTTATCTTTATATCTATTTTTATTAGTTTTACATATACTATATATTTTTACATAATCTAGAATCTCAGACCCTGCTCTAGAGACTACACATGGAACTTTTCAGATACTTCAGGCCTCCATTAAGTGGGTCTCACACTAGCCAATGAAATTCATGAGATTAGCATTATGGAACCAGTAACATTATTATATAACTACAGGCAGCCGGCATGGTTGGCTAAGTGGCTAGCATATCTACTCTTCAACCAACAGGCTGCAGATTCAAATCCCACTGTACATATGTATGTTTGTGAATGTCTTTAGGTGGGAGATTCATCATCCAGTGTGAGACCACCACTCCACTTATTGGAGGCTCAAAAGGCGCTTGGAAAAAGTTCCATGTGTGATCTCTAAAGCAGGGTTTCCAGAATTGGTGAAAAATAAATAAATAAATATATATATATATATAAAATCACTAAAAATGGGGGGGGGAACCCTTAAAACCCACCAACACTAATGGATGTGCTATAGGTTTATAGAAGCCTTTCATGAGTGGGAGCCACAAAAAAAGTGTCTGTCATATTTTCGTTTTTTTTTTTTCCAATGAACAATCATATACTTCAGTTTTAAAAGGAGTTCATTGAAATTTAAAATAAACTGAAAATCACAAAAACGCCAGTCTTCATCCTAAGTCATCACCAGCAGTTGAGTTTGTTTCCCAAATGACTATGAGGACTTAAGGAATAGAGTACAGCAGGCAATTGCCATTTTTTTTTTTTTTGTGTTCCTAAAAACTAACTAGTGCTACTGCCTGAAACAGTGCAAGTTCAATTGCCTTTTTCTGGGTTGCAGGGTTAAACATTTGAGTTTCCTGGAGGGAAAAACTTACCTGCACCAAAGATCGACTATCTTGAAAACCAACTGAAAAAAAAAATCTTATCAGTGACTAGAATCGAATCTTATAATGTTCTATCTTTTGGTGGTCTAGCATTATAGAACCAGAAATGATTCCACAAAAGACGTCTGTTTTCTATCTGACATTTGTGCAACTGAGAGCAACAATCGCACTACTGTCTGAATCACTGAATCGTTCCCATTGTAGTAAGACTTTTTCATTCTATATAAGACTTTAAAACCTGAGAATGCAATTTACGCATAATATACTCGCTCATACCTTCAATTGCTTTGGATTAATCTTAACATATCTTCATTCAATACAACTAAAAATTGCAAGAATCAGGCCAATCAAATTTCGTATACTGATTTCTCCGTTGTATTGTAAAATGAGAAATGTTCGACTAGCTGTCTTTTCCCCTGTGGGAGCTCAAATAATCCCTTGCAGGTTTTATCTAAACGGAAAGAGCTAAAAACACTAAATTTGGTATGCAACTTCCCCTACCATACCACAGCACTACAAAAGTTTAACACGTTCATTGCCAAGCTGAAAATTGGAATTTCGTGTGGTGGCCAATTTTTTTTATATTTTTTTATTTAGTTAGCGACGTCCACGCGATAACGCGTGATCGTCCGTTTGGTGAGAACTCGCATCGCGTGATTGGCAATGAACGTTCATTGCAAGGCTGAAAATTGGAATTTCGTGTGGTGGCCAAATTTTTTTTTATTTTTTTATTTAGTTAGCGACGTTTACGCGATAACGCGTGATCGGCCGTTCGGTGAGAACTCGCAACACGCGATATTGCGTGATTGGCAATGAACGTGTTAATTGGAGTTTCCTCTGCCCTCATTAGCAATCTCTCACAAGCTTTACCCAAACAGCACAGTTGGACCAGATTTAGCAGCTTCCTCCTATCAAACTTGATGTGTGATTTTACACATCACAGCACTTCAAGTGCTATATTCACATTATAACTGCACACCCACCATAGTTAAGAATTAAAATTTATTATTTAAAATTAAAAAAGTAAGATGCAGAGTAATTTTTTCTTAGTATCACATCAGCATTCCTGCTTACAGTTCATGTACAATGTAAACTAACATGGTAAATGCTAAAAAAATTATGGCACATTTTTAAATGACTGAAAATAATCAAGAACCCTAGTGCTGCATGTAGTACATCAGAAGTCACGTAAAGACATGGTCGACGAAGATAAAATTACTGCTATCACTAATTAAATTCAGAACATTTTTAAAAATTAAATTTAGAAATATCGATACATTATACTTAAACAGATTTCCATGTTATGTACAAATAACAGCCTCCGTAACTCAATCAGTATAGACGAAGCCCTTTGGTTGGAAAGGCCTGGGTTCGATTCCCGTGTATGACGTGTGGAACTTTATCTGGTCTCTTTCGACTAAAGGTGAGTTAACTGGTTTCATACGGTGGTGGAGGGTTTTTCTCCTGGTAACTCGGGTTTTCTTCCCTCAAAACAAGCAAACCGGTCCCATGAACACACACACACACACACACACACACAGGGCTATAATCATAGGCAAGGAAGGCAACGGGAAACCACTTTGTGTCATATCTCCCTAATCAGAGGGTTGTACCTGTAATCAGTTGCAACCTTCTCAAAGAGAGGGTTGCACAGGATTAGGTACAAATAACAGTCACCACAATTGTACGATTTACTATGGTAAATGATATATGCTTTAAATTTAATTTGTTATATTATGTCTACATACACATGAAAGGTGGCAAAAAAACTCTAGTGCTATGTGAGTGGGTGAACAAGTGATTACTGAGAAAGAAAGAAAGAAAGAATGTATTTCTTGAATACTTGGCATTTGTAGCTTTGTGAAAAACGTTAAATGGGAAAAGATCCAAAAAATTAAGTAATTAAATAAAATATTAACAAATAATAATACAGAATAAAAAAAAAACGTACACGGAATGAAACAGAATGAGAAGTTGGTTGAAGCTAAACTGTGTATGGATGTTGCTGGCAGCTGCTCATGTTTTTCGCATGTTTAGAAGAAAGTGGAGGAACAGTGGTTCAGTGGAACAGCACCCATGAAAATACCCATTTAAAATTATAAAACACCGCCGGTTAGTCAGAAAACTCTGCTCTAAAGACCGAACATGGAATCTTTTCAAATCATTTTTAGCCTCCAAAAAGCGAAGTAGTGGTTTCAACGCTGGGAGATGAAATTTATGTCCCATCTAAGGAATTAGAAGCATTCATGCCAACGACGAGATTCAAACTCGCAGGTAGTTAGTTGGTGAGCGGATACACTAACCACTCTGCCAACCAGGTCGGCTTACTAATTATTAAATAATTAAACTTGGAGTTGAGGAGTTTGCAAAATTTTAAGAAACATTGCCCTAAAATAACTTCCTGTTATTTTATGAGAAATGCATTTCTTCCTGTTATGAGAAATGCACTGATTCGGGTGCCTTCGCTGATCTGGAAGTTGGCGACTGTAATTCGCTTCTAGTTGTGCATCGACCTAGATGCCACTTTTCCTATATAATGCTCCGTGTCTTAGTTGGCCTTTTCTTCTTTCTTGTATTTTCCTGCAGACGATCACACTGGTCAGGTCTTCTCTTTGTGTATATCCTAAGAACTTCATTTTCCTCTTCGTGAGGATTTCATTCATTTTTTTTTTTTTTTTTTTTTTTTTTTTTTACCCTCAAGTGCTTGTTTGTTAAACCTTTTATTTTCTTCTTTAGTAACTTCATCTCCAGAGCTGTCAGGTTTTTTTTTTTTTTTTACCTGCAATAAGGGTACATTAAATGACATTCGTTTCCATAGTAATGGAAACAAATTTATGTTTAGATGAAACATCAAAGTTGCGAATTTTACCAGAGTATTAGAATAAACCAGTGGTAGAGGCAACTTGCGGAAGGTTTATTCTCATAGACTTGCTATTAAAATTCAAACGATATGTTTCGTTTATTGATTAACTTAGAAACCAGTAAGGAGAAAAAGTCTGGAAAAAGTTATAATTTACGACTAGAATCAAACTTATAAAGGTCTTTATATTGCGGTCTAGGCACTAAAATGTTACTATAAGGCCATACATGCACATATGCTATTTAACAACTTATTTGTTAAAGATATTTCATGTGGATTAATAGGGGTATTCATCTGTTTGCTTATAGTGCAAAGTCGAGGAATTATAAGGAATTTTGCTCATGAAAGTGAATGATATTCTTTATGTGGAGGGTCAGTGTCCGCCCTAGGAATTTTGCCACCCCTTTCCCCTAAAAAAAAAAAAAAAAAAAAAAAAAAAACCTCTTTTAATGGCGTCTTAAAAGCCACGATGTTAAGCTAGGCTTCAACATGTCTGATCATAAATTCTAAATAGTAACATTAGCTAATGAAAATTCTTAAGTTAGTGAAAAATGATCATAAATTGTATTTCTTTACAGAAAGAGAGAGACAATTAATCCTTTAACGGTTGAATTTTGTTCTGAAAACGTGCATATGCATGGGTAATTAAAATCAATTGCTACTAATATCGACATTACTGGGATCGCAATGAGAAGTACTTGCTATGAGCTTAGAATTCTTGGTTTCGGTCCTTTCGCTTATTTTCTCTTGTTTTCAGTTTTTGTTTTAGATATTTATGCAAAGCTCCGCTTTGTTTCTGAATATCACGTTCTTTTTCCGATTTTCGTTTGAGATATTCTGCACCTGATAGTTTTTTTTTTTTTTTAATCCAAGGACCTTTTCAGTATGAATTTAAAAAATTATACTGAATTTTATCAGACATATTGGAATGATAAAATTATTTTAAAATCCAAATCCTAATAACTGTATCAAAAAAGTATTATTAACAATCACTGCACAACTGTATTATCAAACTACATAAATATAGTCATTTGTGTGTTTTGATTCTATTTCTTTAATTGGTTTACTCTTAACCAATTATCTCATTATGATCGTTTGGTCTCATTGGTTAAATGAGATTTACCCTCAGTCAACGTCAACTGGAGAAAAAAAAAAAAAAATGGCGGGTCGCATAGTAGTCTCGCATGATGGTTGTTGTTGCGAAGAATATTTTTTGATTTCAGTGGTGATTAGTGAGTTTTAGATATTGTGAATCTGCTTTGTTTGCGGAACAGAAGGTAAGAATTTAACTTTTGATGAGTTTTACATGCAAGTAAAACTCAACGGAATTGTTTCTTCAAGGCGCAAAATCCTGGCGGGAGTACCTCAAGGTTCTCTTCTGGCCCCTATACTTTTCACACCTTACATGGCAGATATTCCTCTCAACCCAAAAACAACTACTACGGCTCTTTATGATGACGACACCGCTATTCTAGCTAGATCGCTCAGCCCTCACCTAGCAATCACTAGACTCCAAGGAAGTATCAATGAGCTAGCAAACTGGTTCACCAACTGGAGAATTCAAGTAAACCCCCTCAAAAGCTCAGCCATGATGTTTTCAAGAAGAAAGATCTGCAACAAAGAAGACATCCTGTTCTCTGGTCAAAAGATCCCATGGCAATCAGAGACCAAATATCTTGGGATATTGATGGATAAGAAACTCCTTTTCAACAAACACATCAATCTCATTTGCTCAAAATCTTCCAAAGTCATAGCTCAGCTCTACCCATTGATCAACCGCAAGAGCAAATTGAACCTACATAATAAATTGCTTCTTTACCGGATGGTAATACGTCCAGTCATTACCTACGCCTCACCAGCATGGAGTCACACTTCAAGATCAAACATTTCAAAATTACAGAGAATCCAAAACAAATGCCTTAGGATGATCCTGGATGCACCGTGGTTCATCAGAAATTCACAAATTCACCGAGAAACCGGCACTCCATACATCTCCTCCCTTCTTCGTGATCTTGCAGAAAAATTCTTCGTGAAGTGAAGTTCACATTCAAACCCACTAATCGTGCAAGCTGTCAATTACAATGAGACTGATTACTACAAACACAAAAGACCGAAGGCTATTCTTCTCTCAACCGATCATAGCTAACACTACTGCCCTCAGAGGGCGAGCTTAATTGCTCACAAATCTCCCATTCCCAAACAACTCTCATTACAGATAAAGGGGAATATGAAAAGCACTTGTGCTTCACCCATCCTGTCAGTAATGTCAATGGTCAACATCAACTCACGGCAAACAATGGAATCGGAAATAAATGCAAAATAGGTGTTCTACTATAGTCACGTCGTCTGATATTAACACTGACAGTGCGATATTAAACGCTACATAATACTGTACTACATTATTTTAAATGATCATGATTTAGAAAGAAAAGAAAAAAAAAAAATATATATATATATATATGCAGTACAATGAGGTTTTATTATATAAAAATTTAGCGACTTCCTGAAGTCTGGTTTCAACAGAGAAGGAATAAATGACTTTTTTTTAATGATTTATTTTTCGTATACTTTAGGCCGATTTTGCCACTCCCAAAAACTTGACGCCATGTGCAAATGCATGTATTACACCGTCGGTAGAGTCGGCCCTGTGGAGGGTGATGGTTGACAGAGACCTGAATCAAAGGTATATTGTAAGAGTTGCAAAAACTACGCAGTACAATGACGCTATGATGAGGACACTGAAAAGTACAGATAAGGAGGTGATTATACCACTGGATAAAGCCTTGATCAGACCATATCTGGAACGCTGTGTGTAAACATGATCACCTGGTTTCCACTGCGATGAGAAAATTCTGAAAGAACCGTGAGACAAGTAACTAAGACAAGTCGAGGAACTGCCGAGTTGAGCAGATAACAGAAAAGTGCTATTATAAACTTAAGTTTAACTTGGTGAGGGGAATTTATAAAAAAAAACAGGCCACACCTGGAAGTTGCATAAGAGTAGTGTGGTTAACAACGGATACAGTAGATTTTTTTTTACATGAAAGTTGGTGGATGAGCGGAATATATTGCTGAATGAATAAAGAATATAAATGAGTTTAAGATTCAATATATGTTGTTCGCTGAACAGCATCTACCACGATAACTCCACGATGTTACTATTACTATTAATAGTAAATGGTTTTTTTTTGGGGGGGGAGGGGCATAAAAGGCAGAATAACTAAATACCACATCCTCTAGCTCACTACTAGATTATTATAGTAACTTATTTCAGAAATAAAACATTTTATATTTCAACCGATATGACTCGACCACTGAAAGTGGTTGTTGTCATCGAAATATGTCACATCCGTCTTGAGCAAAGTATATGCGTGTATATGTTTATACAGTATACATTATATATATATTTATTTATTTATTTACTGGGACCTACGCCCCCCCCCCCCCCACCCCAAGTTCTGGGCTGGTAAGCCGGAGACAAAAAAAAAAACAAAAAAAACGTGACATAAAAAAGTTTCAAATTTCGGCTTATCTTTATATATATATGGGGGGGGGGGGGAGGCCTACGGTGGCCAATCTCCCGAGTTCCGGGCTAGTAAGCCAGAGACAAAAAAAAAGTGACATAAAAAATTTTCAAATTTCGGCTTTATATATATATATATATATATATATATATATATATATATATATATATATATATATATATATATAAAGGGTGTCCCAAAATTCACGCAAGATTTAAATTTAGCGCCATGTGTGCGGTTAAAGTGTTGCCAACGAGAAAAAAAAAGACAGCGTGACAGCTGACAGTTCAGGATTATTAAAAATGACCACACACAGCGAAGAGAGTTCGTTGAATGGATTATGGAACAACAACAAGTGGATGCTTATTTTTCGAACAAAATCATCTTCAGTGATGAGGCTCATTTTCATCTTGATGGCTTCGTTAATCGACAAAATTGTCGCATTTGGGGTTCAGAAAATCCACGAGTGATTGTTGAGAAACAAATGCATCGACAACGTGTCACTGTTTGGTGCGGATTTTGGGCTGGAGGCATCATCGGTCCATTCTTCTTCGAAAATGCGGCTGGTAAGGCAATAACAGTTAATGGTGCTCGCTATCGCGACATGATAATCCAGTTTTTTGTGCCTAAATTGCAAGATATGGATGTGGACGACATGTGGTTTCAATAAGACGGTGCCACATGCCATACAGCCGAGAAACAATTCAATTACTGCATGAGTCATTTCCTGGTCGTTTAATTTCCCGTTTTGATGATCAGAATTGGCCGCCCAGATCATGTGCCTTAACGCCGTTGGACTTTTTTTCTTTGGGGTTTTTTGAAGTCTAAGGTTTATGCCAACAAGCCCACGACCACCTACGCCTTGAAGGAAGAAATTGAGCGCTGTATCAACGAAATTCAGCCATATTTATGCAAAACGGTCATGGAAAATTTCGACAAAAGAGTGCGTATGTGCCAGCAAAGCCGCGGAGGCCATTTACCCGATATGCTATTCCATGCATAACCCTATACTGTATACTTTATGAATCAATAAGAAATTACAATTTTTAATTAAAAACCTGTGTTTTCTATCAAAATTACTTCTTGCGCGAATTTTGGGACACCATATATATATATATATATATATATATGGGAATACCACAAGGGGGGCTGAAAAGTTCTGATAAACACCTCAATTGAGGTTTTATCAATTCTTTCATGGTGATTATCACAACTTTTCAGCACACCCTCGTATTTATTGGAGGAATGATTTCTAAATTGCCTAGCCGTAGTCTGACCACGGTTGTTTATATACCTAGTCGAGTCATAAATACTGTTTCAACTTGAACAGCCCAGTTTTTAATCTATCAATAAATCATTTCCAGCTTTCAACACATACAAACCACATGTATAACGTGCATATAGCAGCACCAGTGATTAAATTTCAAACGAATAAGCTCCGGGGCCCTTAAAGTAAATGATCATAAAGTATCATAAATGTGAGGCTATTGTTCGCAACATTTTTTTAAAATTTTATTTATTCTGGTGGTGGTGTTAAAGCCAGCAGGCCTTCTCTTCCACACCACCAGAAACATTAAATACGAATACAACGTATTAATATTATCGCATTGCAACTGATGGGAATTCTGTGTTTCTGTGGATTCGTTACAGACTTCTTTCTCTTCAAAAACTACACACAAACTGTTATTAGAAACTCGTTTTGCATTATCACTGTCATCCGAGCTATTTTTCCGTTTAAAGAAGGTACCTACTTATCCATAGTTGAATTAGTAGACCCATAAACACAAAAATATTGCACAATTTTCTATGTACTTCTCACAATCACGAGCTCTGCTAATCAACTGCTAATCTGCTGTTCAAATGTTGGTTACACATGACTCACTACTCGTATTCAGCAGAAAAACCAGGAGCTACCATCAACGCCAAGTTTAATCGCTGTGCCGCAATCATGATCTCTCGCCTCAAGACCGGCCACACAAGACCAGTCAAGTTTAGTAATGTGTAAAAGTCTTCCCCATCAGCAAAATCTGTAAATTCCTCATTGAGGAAGTATCACCAATGCATTTACTAACTTGAATGAATATTTCTAAATGTAAACTTTATAACAACCCAAAACAGGAGCTGTATAAAATACATGAATTTGACCTCTATATGATCTGGTGTAATAATACCATGGGATAATAATAATAATAATAATAATAATAAAATTGTTGGTTTCTGACTGTTGTTGACAGTGTTGCCAACTAGAAAAGACAAAATATCGCTGCGAGTCTGTCAAATTTCCGCTATATTACGCTGCAATAATGTTTGCTTGTCAATCGTTGGAAGATAACGCATTACAGGAGGCTCAAAACCTCCCCGTCCCTTTCATCACGCATTCGTAATCAGGCGACTGTTGATATTGACTTTATATACACATTCGAAACTGTAAACAATTGTTGAATAAGAACACAATAATGTAGGCATAATTACCGTAAAGGGAGAAAAGTCAAAAAACAGAAAATGTTCCGGTTCGGGACCGGTGCATAAAAAAAGTTCCGGGGAAGAGCCTCTCGGCTGAATTTAATCACTGAGCAGCACTCAATGTCGAAATCCCCCCCCCTTTGGCCTTCATCCACATCTGAAGTTTGTGAGGTCAAATATCGATGGCGACACGCACAATATCCAACGGAAACGCTGCCATTTCTCGCTCCAAACCTACATTCAGGCTGGTGATGCTGGGGTTTGTTGCACAGGCTACTTTCTCAAGCTCTGACTACAATTTGAAGTCCAACGAATTCAGATCGGTACTTCCAGACGGCCAATCAGATAGTGATATGTGGTCGGTCACATTCGTCTCCAACCACTGTTTGTTGTATGATCTTCGCCTTGTGTTCAGGGGCTGAGTCCTGTTGAAGATCCACTACCTACGTGAAACAAGGTGTTGTTCAGGTGTTCGTAACACAGGTTCCAGTACGGTGTTTTGATACACTTTAGCAAAGATTTTCACCCTTTTCTCGCAGAAATGCAACTTGGATACCCTCCCTGATACATCAACCTCCATCAAACCATCACTGATGCAGGGTGATGACCTTTCTGAATCCTCGGTGCCACAGCACGTGCTGTGCGACCATCCGGGGCATATACCTGATCGTTTTGGCGGTTAAACAACTCTTCAGTGGTGAAAATCTTCCGATCTGTGAAGAGGATATTTCCGTGTCTGTTATTCATGTATTGCCGGTGAAGTGCCTTTGATTTTATTACCCTCTGCCCAGGGTGATAAAATAGGAAATGTCCAGTAGAGCGACGATAGCTCGCACTCCCAGGTCCTCGGTTAGTACACATGACATCGTTTACTGAGAAATTTTCATCTCTCCCGACATTACTTTTTGCGTTCTCACAGGATTACGGCGGAGGCGAGGATGCACAGCCCTCACAAGCTGTTGCATCCTAATGCAGCGCGCTCGACCTGTTCTTTGGCGGTCAGATACGTCTTCTGTATCATTATAACAGTTAATAGTTCGATACATAAACATCCGACTGATCTCGAGTGTTTTTAGCTTGTTAAAAATAACAGGTAGCTGCATTCTAGCCTTGTGATGTGCTGTTACAGCTACACGGTGGCTCAGTCAGTATAGACGAAGCCCTTTGGTCGGAAAAACCTAGGTTCAATTCCCGTTCATGACGTGTGGAACCTTTATCTGGTCTCTTTCGACTAAAGGTGAGGTAGCCGGCCTCATACCGTGGTAGAGGGATTTTTCACACGGAAACTCGGGTTTTTCGTCCCTTAGAACCGGCAAACCGGCCCGTGAAGACACACGGATCTACAGTCATAAAATACATACTTAATCCCTCACTATGAGAATTGATTCAGTTCTAAGGGCCAGTGGAGGAAAAGGGGGGGGGGTACCCCAGATGAAAAATAAATACAGCTACACGGCTCTCACAATCTTGCCACTACATGTTAACCCATACAGCTAGACCACTCTCTCTCTCTCTATCTCTCTACTGATAAACATGCGAATGTTGAATGGACGTAGCGCCACTAGCGAAACCGGGCGCGCGCAAATCTCTGGCCAGTGCGGGGTGTGCGGAATTTGTAACGGTATTTATGGTAAGACCGTGTATTTGTTATGGACTAAATGATAATACAGGCATTATTTATAATGCCTGGCCATTATGAAAAATGACAAACAAAATCGGGCGCTGTAATAAATTTCACGTTGTTTATCATAATTTATTACATTGACGGGTTAATACGCTATCATTTGGTCGGGCAAAGTGATAATAATACCTTTTTTGGCAGTATTAGAAGCGGTAGGGGTTGTGGAAGGAGAGATTCTTCGGATTTCTTTTTGTCGGGAGACGTGAAGGGATTCTGTCACTCAAATTTTTACAAAATCAGCGTCTTTGACAATGATAGAAAAAGTGAAAGAGTCAAAAACCAAAGTGACTTGGCCCATAACATATAAACATCATATACGGGTATTGTAATATGCATATGGCAATTTGATTAAAAATTACGTTCACACTGAAGAAATATTTCAGATATTGCACGATGCCCATATCACTATTGGCCATGGCGGCAGAAACCGTATGGAAAAAGAATTAAGTACGAAATCTAAAAATATTACAAGGGAGATGATCGTAATTTAGGTCAGGTTAGGTTACGATTTTTTTTTTTTTTTGAAAATTAAATTGCCCAAAGGAGATGCAGCTTTATTAATAACGTCTGGGGGGGGGGACAGGGCCCCTTGGTCCCCCTCTGGGTGCACCACTGCCGGGCATTTTGAATAATAATCTATTAGTCACTTTGAGATTTGAGAATACACACTACGCATCGCATACGACCTATGACTGACCATCAGCAATGATCACTAATTCAAAAGTAGTACAGAAACAGAAGACACGACACAACATAAATAAAAAAATGAATTTTAATAAGGAAAAGATTTTTGGAAAATTTTGTAGTGTTTTTTTTTCCTTTTTCTTTGGGGGGGCCAAGGGGACCTGCCCCTCCCCCCTCTGGGTGTGCCACTGATTCATTCGTCCATTTTTAATCGACTACTAATTATTCGATTATTGAATATCATTGGACCCCATAATCTGTTGGGCCCATTTTGAAGTCATTCTGAAGAAATGACTGGAACTCCAGTGTTTATATATGTATGCATATATACGTAGAAACTCTTGGATCAACAAGGAACACAGAATATTCTATATAGAAACTGAAGCCATTAAATTATCACTTGGATCGCCAAAAACGAAACTTTATTGTGAAGGTTATATGATCAATGTACACAGAAGATCGAGCGTAAGTCGTGATAAACCACACCCTGATAACCTCGTGTTGACTGGTTCGTGGGAAATTTGACTTCAAATACTAACTGGGACCTGATATACTAAAAATGAAATTAAAATACATGCAGTACTGTTTTTTTTTTTTTTTTCTTTCACCATGCCGTACTAGGGTCATGATGTTTTCGTCACGTCTCTCATTTGTTACTTCTGCAAATAGATAGTTGTCGTTCGTAATCCAATTTTATCAAGCACAGCTGTGAACTCTCACTGGTTAATTCTGATTATTTACTGTATTGAAAACATGCACAGATGTGAAGTTACCAAGATATTAACTGCTACGTCAGGTTACTTTAGCTATAAAATAATTTCAAACTTGGTTACCAATAACTAGTTTCTTTTTTCTTTAAAAATGGCAATTTTCTTTCATCTTTTTCTGGTGGTAGCCACTTTAAAAGTAGCAGTATGTCTATATTGTCCAACTAACTGTCAACGTCCATCATGTAGCTGTTTCAGCGAGAATACCCCAGACGAAATTCCATATGATCAGCTACCTCAGTTCATAATGCTAACTTTTGACGATGCCGTTACAATTACAAACTTCAAAACATACGAAGAACTGCTGAGCAGTAGAAGAAACAAGAATAACTGTAGAATTGGAGCAACGTTTTATGTAACCCATGAATATAATAATTACGAACTCATTCACGATCTCTATCGCAACGGCAGTGAAATTGCAGTGCACTCGATCAGGTTAGTGTAAAAGTGGACCTCTTTATTTTGAATGTTTAAAGCAATTTATTTTATTAAAATAGATAGAGAGGATAAAACATTTCGATATAAAATTGTCAATGTGTACAACAAAATTAAAAATTGTTAATAAGCCAGTCAACTATTTCGCTTATATCGAAGTACTATGATTATGCCTGCCGGCAAAATTTAGAATTACTCACTGGCAACTAGTCCATATCCCTTGGCAATGCGTATTATAACTTATAATAAAAAGGATTACAATCAAGATGCAGAAAACAAGTAAGAACACCTCAAAGTGAAGTTCAAGCTCTTTTCAGTTCAGGAGAGATAAACTGATCTTTCAATTAAATAGGTTTTTTTTTTTTTTTTAATCAGCAGCTAGACTACCACTCTCGCCTTTCACAAAAAAACACAAAAAAAAAACTTGTCGGCGGATGCTTTTTCCTGGAATATGAGCGGTTCTGCTCAGTGGTAGGGTGAGCCTGTCACTGAGTTGGACAATCTTTCGGTCACTCATAGAGTGGTCCGGGCGATCGCCTAATTTTTAGAAAGACCCTTTACTTAAACAGTGGCCTCTGACGAGAATCACCATTCGAAACAGCTGTCAGGCCGATGAAACCTTAAAAAATTGGACCAAATTATAAAGCGAATATATGGACGCCTGGGAAGCGTGCGTGTTTTCTAAGCTGGTCCGCGCTAGGACGACTCGCAAGTGCCGGCGGGCGTATTCCCGTAAGCTCTGGTCAAACTTATTTTTACGAAACTTTCATAGTTTCTACATTCGACCTTGAAATAATGATGGATCTAATACTCACTTGAATTTTATAATTTTTGTATCGCCGAACTGAAGCCGTCTGGCTCTTAATTTTAGTAAAAAGAACCTTGAGAATTTGCTTTTAGCGTTTTCACTGGACTCATTAAGTTACACGGATAGCCACATTGCAATATTTAGCGCCATGGTGTCGAAGTAATTTATTACTCTACGTGTTAGATCCAACAAAACATCTACATGATACGGGCATAAAAGTAGTGACAGATCCAGACCAGGTTTTGAGAAGAACAATCGACAAATATTATGGAAAACGTTTAAAATAATATATATATATATATATATATATATATATATGACTAAAGTTTATAACGCAGAACATTGGAATAAATTGATAACATTTATTTTAATTGAACACGACGTTTCATCCCAATTGCACAGGATTTCTTCATGTCTAAATATATAAAACTAGTAGACAAAACAGTAAGGACTAACAAAAGTAAAAATGTTTATGCAGTTATAGAAGAGACTGATGTTATTTTAAAAATATTTCTAACTGTTTACAACATTGTACGTATTTCCGCATTCACGTGAACATGTTTGATTAATGAAGACTACGATGTACTAAGACAAGTTAATATTTGGGTTAATTTATTTATATGTATGGAGCTTCCTCCCTTTTCTTCCCCGTTCCTATTGGGGCGAGTTGAGCCCCCTCATGGAAGGCTTAAGTATTTATGACTGTAGGTAAGTGTGTGTTCACGGGGCCGGTTTGCGGGATGAAAAACGCCAGATAAACTGGTAGGAAAAACCATGCTGTTCACACCCAAGACCGGCTAACTTGGCTATGGCTGAGGAAGATCCTTAAGCTCCTCACATCGTCGACGAGAGTCGAACCTAGGACACTCCTTCCTCCGGCATATGGTTGCGAAGCGCAAAGCCACTAGGCTAACCGCGCAGACACTTGGGTTAATATTTAGATGTTTAAGATCTAATGCTATTTCCAAAGACTCCCATATTTTTCTTTCTGTTGCATCATAGCAATGGTGTAATAGTTCCGTATCCCATAAAATATGATGTTTCATTTGCGAAACGTCTTGCGGGTCAGCTGAAGAGAGCAGGTCTGATGACAAAGCTGAGAATTAAATAGGCATTTTTTCTAGCATTTTTATGTGCTAGAAAGCTACAAACACGATGCTTACTTTGCATGTAGTTAGTTTGTGGCCAGTATAAAATTTATTTACCTCAGAATATGTAATGCTTCCGCCTTACATATTCTTAGGCAGAATATACAGCAAAGCTGTATATTCTGCCTAAGAATGTATATTCTGTATATTCTGCCTAAACTGGAGCTTCAGCACACGTAACAGGCTAATAAGCAATTTGAGACAACAAAATGCGAGAGTTTTGGCAAACACCAAACGACAATATATTATAAAAGTCGTGCACGATGCATTACTGTATCGTACTAAATCAAGGAAACAGTATAAAAATAATTTAATGACAATATTTTTCGGCTGGCAGCAGGAATCTGCAACGACCAATTTGCCACTCGGAAGAAGCAACCTATTATTGACCATGGAATCATCCATCACGTCATATCTTTCTTTAAAAAAAATGTTATGTAGAGAGATGATATAAGGGATAGCTAACCAGTTCAACAGTGTAGGTGAGCAAATATGAACTGTTCATCGTTCCCTATCACATGCCAAAAATATTCAGTATTTACATTTACGTATTTTAACGTGATTTGACTTTTAAGCTTTAATTGTTATAAAAAAATATTAACATATAATATAGGATGTAGTGTAAAAACACTTTTCAGTGCTGAACAAAAGATAGAATATTTCAGCAAAATAAATATACAGCAATCACTCAATTAATGCGCCCCCGATTAGTGCGTCATTTTTTTTCGATACCCAAATTCGATTAGTGCGCCTATATACATCTTAAAAATAAATGTTACAGATTTTTAAAAATTTTCGATCTATACATTTTTTATGGCTAACTATTTTAAAAAATCACTCACCAGGATGAAATAATTTAGTTACCGATTTGAAACATTTTACAGAGTTATTTTTTAATGGCATACTACACTATTTCCATGTACGCTATGTTCCAAATTTACCGCTAAAATTTATATCGTCTGCTTTATATAGCATTTTTCTGATCATATCACGTGCAATTGTTTTCCTTACTTTTTTATTTTAAATTATTTTCCTAACCTTTAATCACAAGTAAAAGAATTAGTGAGCAAAAAATAGAAGTGTGAAAATGATTCGAAAAGTAATCTGATTGGAAGAAAAATGAACAAAGCGAGTCCAGAGCAGAGATAGGACAAGAACACAAAAATGGGTGAATCAACTGCTGAATACAAAGAGAAAGTTGAGGCTGATTCAAGTTCATCATGCATGCACTGAAAATCAAAGTATTATAATGATTGAATTAGAGAGAATTCTTTTTACATGGAATCGAAGATTGTAACCAAAAACGGATCCCGCAAAACACTGGCTTTATTAAATCAAAAGTCTCTTTGTAACCTGGAAAGAAAGGACTATCAATGATGGAAAAGAAGAATTCCACGTTAGTGCTGGGTGATTTGAGCGTTTCAAAAAGAGAAATAGCCTACATAATGTTCTAATCACAGGCGAAGCTGCAAGTGCAGATAAGGAGATATCCAGAGATTTTGACGAAAATTGTGTAAGAAGGGGGACTATTGTGATCAACAAATATTTAATGTCGATGAAACCGGCCTTTTTTTGGAAGCGAATGCCTTCCAAGACTTTTCTAGCCAAATGAGAGAAATCTCAGCCTGGTTATAAAGTCGCAAAGTCCAATGAAATTACTGCTAGCAATATGCGAGCCGTTAGGAAGCACATTGTGCAAATGATTTTAGAGGCTTTTCAAATGAATCTAAATTAATTACATCTCATTCTGAGAAGTTGAGTGATTCCGAACTGCTAAATTTAGATGCACAGCGGGAAGGTCCTGAAGAATATGAAGAAAATTTAATCACTGACAAGCCCAAAGAGGTTTCACAGAAATAATTTGAAAATAGTTTTCGTACAATCGAAGTTTTTAAGCAGCAATGCTTAGAGACCGACCCTGGTGAAGAGAGAAGCAGTAAAATTTGCAGAAGAGGCAACAGGGCCATACCATCAGTTGTATGAAAAAAAAGAAACAGAATGCCCGCCAAACTACGTTAGCTCAATTCTCTGTTAAGAAGTAGAATAATAAATTTATATTCTGAATATGTTTTATTGTCTTTCAGCTTCATGGTTTTCCTTTAACTAGGCCCTGAGACATACAATTAGGGTATGTCTCATTTATAAAAACAACTTAAGGGTCAAAAAAGAAATCTGAGGAACGAATTATACATTTTCCCATAGGTTATTATATTCGATTAGTGAGTTTTCGATTAATGCGCCTGTTTTAAAGAACGCACTAGGCGCACTAATCGAGGGATTGCTGTATCGTGCATCGGTAAAAGTTAGGTTGACCCACTAGGCCAGGGGTTGCCAAAGTCATTTGCCCGTCGACCCCCTTCAAGCGTTTCTTGACTTTTTATCAACCCCTATATTTTACTATTACGTAATTATAATAGGACAAGCAAAAAAAGACGCTTATGTGAGTTTTTAGATTGTTTATTTTATAGTTACAGGGTTTGTTGTATGTATAATATAGTATATATTATTATATTACTATTACTACTACTATTACTATCACTAGTAATATCACTGGTATTACTAGTGATATTAATAAACTACTGGTATTACTACCAGCGCTGCTCAACTCTTCAACATAGAGAAGTTTAGTTCGTGAATGAATAACGATTGAATTATAATATGTATGTTGATGAATTTTAGAACATTAACGCTCACTTGTATGTCGATACGCAAAAATGAGACTGGGATCGAATACTTTTATCAGTAAATAAGAACCACGCACGTGTTGCAATCTCGCTCCCACTGCGCCGGCCGGCAGGAACCACCACATCCGTTTATTGGTAAATACGTCATTTTGGCATACTTGATTGGCCTCAGTAACTATTTTCATGACTTACTCCATCTTACAGGTCCTATTCATGGACCTGTAAGATAGAGGTACTGATCCCACGATTCACTCTTAATTGCGTTGTCATTACCTCCCTGTCTTTTGTCATGGAGGTAATCCAAGTTAACTGAATTAAATATTACCCATACAATGATGTCTTATATTTTTCTGTCGACCCCCAAACGATCCCTGAGCCCGAATCGACCCCTAACAATGTCATATCGATCCCAGGGGGGTCGATATCGACCCCTTTGGCGACCACTGCATTAGGCTCTTCTGTGGTGCAGTTGCAAGAACGACGCAGCGTTGGTCCTTCGGTCCAGCGTAGTTTTTCGTAAAACCAGAGAGTTTTACGAAAAACTCAAGTTTTTCATGTCGCAGAATAAGTCCACTAGTTTCTCTCTGCAGTCACTGTTTCCTTATATTCTTACACACCAATAAAGGTTATTGTACAACTAATATTATGTATTTGACGAAAAGCAAAACAACAACAACAAAAAAAAACTACAAATAATGGGAACATTTTAAACAAAATAAGAAAAACAAACATCCAAATTATATTTATAAAAAAAAATGAAAATTAATTACTCGTACTATATAATGATAATCTAATTTGGCAATGCTGAATATGTCGGTATTGTTATGTGTATAGAAATAAACATGGAGGAAAAAATAAAAAGATGTGAGAAAATGAATGGTTAGGGGAAGAAGATATGCTCTGTGAATGTGCACAGATATGATTAATCTATAAGTAGGGCTGGTGAATTTCGTAGTATCGGATTTGGTCACAATAGAGGTGAATACTCAATACTGTATATGGTTTATCTGTTCATTTTTTAACAACTTCCAGTACAGATTTATTCTAAGCTTTTTTATTTTATTTTCCTTCTCCCACTGGGCAAGTATCCAAAATTCTGAGTTAGACTGCGAAGCACGTTGCAACTCGAACCTCTCTCTCTGTTGAGGCTATGTGCATTAGTGAACTTATAAATACAAGATTCAAAATGACTTGGCAGAACTGTCAATGGAGTATGAAGACATTCTGACTTTCTTTCAATTTTATATGCTTCAACCGCATTTCCTAACATAGCACTGTGATTATATAGCGTATCTTGGCTGCCAAACACGGCACAAAAGAGTTATAAAAAAAAAAAAGCTAAAAAGAAAGTTTCATTATTATCTCGTTCTACGACAAAAATAATATTTTTATTTTATTGCAATTATATTTTCTAATTCCTCTCTATACTTTTGTATAAAAATTAGTTTCATTATTTAATTAAATAATTTTGTATTCTGTAATAATACCTTTCACTGCACGCATTTTAAATCCCTAATGCACATTTTGTGTCCAGCTAAGCGTTAAAATAGAGACTTCTCTAGCACTGAGGAAAAAAAAAAAAAAAAAACACCTTCCATAGCGAACTCAAGCGATAAATGTGCACTGAATACCTACCAGATACTCCGTTTTCAGGTTTATTCCATCACAAACATAACACTTTGAAAAAAATTTTATCTGTACATCCCAGGTATAAGTCGGAGTTAAAATTTGTGGAGTTCGTACTGCAGTCGTTCTAGATGGATTTCTGTTTTATTGGTGAAAAGATGACAGTAATACTAAAACCTGATATGATAAGCATATCCGAAGTGTGCAGTCCCGCGACTCACTAAAGTGACCTTTTGAATGAGTGAAGATTAACCCCTTCAATATTTCAAACAATACCTTTGTAACTATGAGGTATATATGCTCAAGTTGTCGCTGCAGTAGGCTACCTAAAAATTAAATAAAAAAAATTAAAACAGATCCTTAAAGACTGTATTTCCTTCTTTATTATTCTTGATTCCTTAGGATTTAACTTCTTGGGCTGAGAGCTGTTTGATGCTTTTTCTATTCATCCGGAATGTATACAGTAGCTCTTGTTGAAAGTTATGTATCTAATATCTATTTTGCTGTCGATTTTAAGTTAATCGTAATTAGAACAAAAGTGGTTACAGGACTTAGTCTGGATGATTGGATTATTTAAAAGATGAATAAAATATACATTTATCAACAAGTTTCTTAACGCAGATATCGGTATACGCTACGAAACTAAACGTTATTAAATCAACCACTGTAGTATGAATAAGGAGCTTCTCGGCCCACTGCGCCTACTTCGGTCATGATCCTGAAACAACAAACTACATTAACTTAAAACGCTAAAGTTCGATATTCCATTATGTACATTTTTTTAATTCCAGTGAACACGTTACAATGTCATAGATCATGGCCCTATATTTATTAATCAATATTTGTTAAGAGATGTTTTGAATTTCCAAAAAACTGAAAATTCCAAGAAACTGAGCTAGTCCCCGACATTTTACAAGATGATAAATATTTTCTGATACATCACGACAAGAATTATTCACAACCCGACACACCTAAAAAAACAAACGTATGAAACGTATGGGAGAAACATATTTCTCCCATCCTATTTGCGAACTATTTCTTTTAACAAAAGATAAAGTTCGCAAATAGGATGAGAGAAAAAGATGAAACAATTCTTTCTTTTTTCCTCCTTCTATTTGCGAAGTAGTAATGGAAGTAAACACTTTCGACGCTAGTGTCCAAAACCTAAGGACGAACTACATTTTTACTGTATATGAAAAAATGTTCATGACTACAGCCAAATATGGATATAATTAATTGTCAGCATACTAATAAATTATATTACACAAAAAATGTGTTATAAAATTCGCACAAGTTAAATTGCTATACGTTTTTGGTAAAAGTTACAAATTTCCTAAAGATGTAATTAAGGAATTAATGTACAGTGCTTACAGAAA
The DNA here is from genome assembly GCF_054136105.1 of Typopeltis vanoorti. NCBI lineage: Eukaryota > Metazoa > Arthropoda > Arachnida > Uropygi > Thelyphonidae > Typopeltis > Typopeltis vanoorti. The sequence goes on along the minus strand of NC_143561.1, from coordinate 84,797,807 downwards.
ACTATGCGGAGACACATTTTAGTATGGAATACAGTATGTCCACCCCCAACTGCAATGCAGCTCTCACAACGTCCTACCATGCTTAACACCGCTGCTGGAAATGGGGATTGAGATGTGGGTAGCGTGCTGGCCACTCGATTCGATTAATATCCTCGGTCTCCAGAAGTATCTCTCCAAAAGTACGATGCGGTATGGCATTGCCATCCATAAAGAAATGAATTCTTCGCCTGCAGCGCCATGGAACAATCGAACATGATGTTGAAGAATATCGTTCTTCGTTGCAATATCGTTTCACCAGCCATAGTTCCCTTTTTCCAGCACTTGTAGTTCGGTACGTCCATTAAGAATAATGCATTCCCACACCGTGATCCCATCCCGCCGTATCTATCCCTTTCAAAAACATTCTCGTGATGGTATGCGGTACCACTTTCACGCCAGATCAAGTGTCGTCTAGAATTGGAGGAAAGGCTAAAACTACTCTCATTCCTAAGGAGTACATTAGCCGATTGGTGTCTTGCCCAATTTTTATAGACACAACACCACTGAAAATGTGTTCTACGATGAGCTGCGGATAAAGAGACAGACTACCAGCCTTCAGGCGTACTTGTCGCAGACGTCTTGTCACAGTTTCTCGAAATATCCGCGTACCTGTGCTTGAATAGAGCCGACTTGCAAGCTGACCTGCCGTAGTGCGTCGATTACGTTTTGCTGTTATAATCAAAAATCTGTCTTCATGCTACGTGATAGAGCAAGGGTGACCGTTTAGCTAACGTCTGGAACACATTCCATTAATTTGAAACGCTGCATAGAGCCTGGATACAACGCTGCGTGTGATTCCAAACTATCTGGCAATATCAATAATTCTGCGACCTTTTTCAAGCTTTCCAATCATTCTTCCTCACGTGAAATCATCCACATGATGTCTATGAGACATTACAAGACATCGACGTTTGCAACTTTATTCCTTCAAGAAAAGAGCTTTCTTCAAACACAATTCGCTTAGCGCAGCTTTTTGCCTTTTATCCTGTTGAATACTACCACGTGTTCCCCTTGAGCGCAATTCGAAAAATTTGACTGTGAACTCGCTTTCTACTCGAAATCGTCAGTTATACAAATTGCCACAAGCTGATTCGTCTGAATTTGCCGTTGCAATCTTCAGGAATAGTGTTCGTCCTTAGGTTTTGGACGCAAGTGTATAAAAACTCATGGTGTGCAATCAAAAATTGCTCTGACTTGTGAGAAGAGGATGAATCTAAGAATGATAGACATGCTTTTAATCGACTAGTACATAAAAAGTAAATTAAATTTTCTTCCATAAAATATTTATTCGAAGAATTTAAAATAGATTAGTTGTAACGACAGTATTTGGTAGATGTATCATATTCTGATACTAGCTTCGAACGTAAAATTGATTAATTGTGAGACTGTGTAAACTCCGTTCGTAATGGCAATGACCTTTGGAAAACTTGGGTTTGAATCCCGCCTAGGAGATGAAAGATCCTTTATAAGGACTGTTCAAATGAAAGTGAGTTAGCTAGTCTGTCTCGTACGAAAGTAGTAGGGTTTTTACTCTCATGGAAACTGAGCTTCTTCAACTTGCATGACAGGAAAACCAACTGGAACAGAAACATTAGCAGGCATTCATCGGTTTCATAATGCTACTTTTGGATTAATTCTAAACCAAACCTACGTGATTGATTCGGATTGTAAAAGTTAAGTGCAATTCTCAGAAATGTTGTTTCCTTTTAAAATAGGTCTTATTAATTCTGTGTTCGCCTTAGCTATTGACGTGGCGGAAAAAAATGGCACATCCATTCAAGTAATGTTTCCCCAGTTCCAATATAGGAATTGGGGAAAGATAGTGTGATTTAGTGATTTCGAAAGATACAATTTGATATATTAGCTAACTGAATTTAAAGCATTTATGTATCTTCAGAAAATATCAATATCATATTATGTAAAAAAAAAAAAAAAACATTCTACTCGTATAATTAAATATACGAAATTGTACGTGAACTGTAAGTAATCCTAAACCAATCTTGTTTCAAAATGGATTGTTGATTTTGAACTCGGCAAGAGATGACACTTCAGATTAGTTTTCAGAGTTTGGAAACTAAAATTAAAGAAACATTTAAATTTAAATATCTCTTTGATGTTCCAAGAACATGAAAGGCTATACGATTCAAATTGTTCCTTTATTTGTAACTTCGATTTTTATTTTCATCTCTTGGTATGCAAAACATAAAAATATTGTAAAGGAAACAGACTTAGGCCATTTTTGCAATACTTTATCATATGGTTTCCAAATTTTGGGACCCTCGCTCTCTCTCTCTTTCAAGCCCTTTCACTGCCTGCTAACGACTCTAAAGCAAAAACCAGGCGTTTCAAATATAGTAAGCTTTAGTGATTAATAGATTTTCATATCATATAGTAACTATATTTTGTTTATTCATACTACTGTTAAAATTTATTTTATTTGATTAAATTTCCAGTCACTTATCCAGCACCGAGCGGTGGAAGACTGCTACGGAAGATACATGGCGTCGAGAGACTGCAGGAATGCGAAATATTTTAAGTTCACTGGCCAATATTCCCAAGGAAAATATAACAGGTCACCGCGCGCCGTTTCTTCAGACTGCTGGCGATGTCACTTTTCGTGTTCTCCATGACGAACAATTTACTTACGACTCTTCCATGCCAACTCTTTCTTATATGGATCCACCTGCTTGGCCGTATACACTTGATGAAGGATACCAACAAGATTGCCAAATCAGCCCTTGTCCAACTGATGTTTATCCCGGATTATGGATGGTACCCATGGTAAACTGGGAAAAAATTAGTTATATTAATGGTCAAGCATTCACTTTTCGCTGTTCAATGATGGATGCTTGTACTCCCTATCCAACCAATGAACAAGAGACATTTGACTACATGCAATCCAATTTCAAACGTCATTACTACACAAACAGAGCACCATTCCCTGTATTTTTACACGAGGCCTGGCTGAGAGACCCTGAGAGAAAAAATGGTTATATGAAGTTTGTTGACTGGGCATTAACTCAAGATAAAGTGTACGCCGTTACAGTTCAAGAAGTCATAAATTTTATGCGCCATCCTGTAAAAGAATCCCAGTATATTCAAAAGCATTGTGTGGACAAACCTGCAGCTAAGAAATGCAGGAGTACTAATTGCCATTTCAAAAATGTCCCGTTTGAAGGTGATCGTTACGTCAACCTTTGTGGTACTTGCCCTAAGCAATATCCATGGTTAGACAATGCTCTGAACATGTAATATTATTTTATGGGAATTAATTAATTTTGTATTCTTTCAAGTCGAAATTTATTACTTTCAATATAGACATCTATCTGTAACATGATTATATCATACTTGTTGCTACAAAAGAATAAATCACAGAAAATTATACCACCCCCCCACACACATTTTTTTGCAAAAGAAAAAAAAACATACATATTTATGCTTAATAAACAGTGTTATGTACTTAATTTGTGTTCTTATTCCAAAAACTTTATCACTATGAAGTAAAAATATCAGTAAATATTTTTATATATTTTTTTTAATTTTTTCTTCATATCCTTTTAATTTGTAATTTTTTTCTGCTAGCAAAAAATGAGTAACAGCACGTATTGTTTTAAAAAAGTGATACTGCATGTGGAAAATCAAACAGTAGCACTTTTTGCTTGATAGTGCACTTATTTAAAATTTTCCAAAAACCATTTTATAAAATTCGTGTTAATAATATTAACACGAATTTTAACACGAATTATAAAAATTCGTGTTAAAAATTCGTTTTCTTAAACTTCTAAAAAAAAACTTTTCATAAGAACGGAAAATATCCAAAAATCTATATCTATAGTTATATATCGATTGCATTTTTATATCCCAGCCACTTAAAAATGTTTTTTTATTATGAGAGAAGTTTAATTAATCAAATTTGCTTAGTTAGTTTGATTGATTTTCTTAACTATTTCTTGGTTGATATTTACTATCTAAGATTGGAATGTCCGCCGGTTAACCGATGTCGTCTGCTACTGTATTCTCGTCAGTTATTAAGGCGCCACTGCATGCCTTGCGTTATCCAAACTACTTCGCTATTCCTAAAAATGAACTTTAGCCTTTTTAGATACTACAACAGGCTAGCATATTATTATAGTTTGATACCAGAACTAATTTTTATTTTTATTATATATTTAGAAAAGTCTAAATAAAGTTTAAGGAGTTGAAGTCCTAATTGATTAAGATGTAAACACGCTGATGTTAGACGATACTAGAGTGCTCGTAGTAATAGTAATATGCAGTGCCGAGACATTTCGGGAAATAGATATCAGGTTTTTACTAATCTATTGTAGTGTTACTCTCGCGAGATGATCCTGCAAGATACAACACCCCAGCATTGCCAGCCTGAAGGTGGATTTGCAGTGAGCAGTGGCAGCGTTTCAGTTAGATGTTGTGCGTGCCACCATCGATATGTGGCCTCACAGACTTCGAGCGTGTGTGAAGGCAAAAAGGGTTCTATGATATCAGCATAAATTGTAGAATTGACGTTACCAGCAGGTCTTCTACTATAACTCAGACGTGTGTTGAAGTGAACGTCTCGGTTGAACTATGTAAATATCGGTTTTGGATTATTAGTCCCGATTTTTGAATGTACCTAGTCTAGCTATAAATATTGTTGCAACTTGAACAGCGCATAACCCTTTAATCTATCAGTAAATCGTTTACAGAACATACAAACCACATGTATAACGTGCATATAGCAGCATTCAATGTTCGAAATGTCCCCCTTTTTGCCTTCGCGCACACCCGAAGTCTGTGAGGCCACATATTGATGGCGGCACGCACATCCAAAGAAAACGTTGCTCACTCCGAATCCACCTTCAGGCTGGCAATGCTGGGGTATTCTTTCTTGCACGCTACTCTCTCAAGCTCCGATCACAATCTAAAATCCAACGGATTCAGATCAGGACTTTCAGACGGGCAATCAGATGGCAATATGGGATCGGGCACATTCGCCTCCAACTACTGTTGAATGGTCCTCGCCTCGTGTGCAGGGGCTGTCCTGTTAGAAGGTCCACTGCCTACCGTGAAACAAGGTGTTGTTCAGGTAACACAGGTTCAAGCAAGGTGTCTTGATATACTTTGGCGGAGGTTTTGACCCTTTTCTCAGAGAAATGCAACTTGGATCCCCCCCCCCCCAACGCGTCACCATCCACCAAACCATCACTGATGCAGGGTGATGACTACTCTGAATCCTGGGTGCTATGGCACATGCTGTGCGACCCCGGATGG